>NC_083482.1:14135404-14197904 GCF_030014155.1 Tachysurus vachellii | reverse complement strand
CAGTCCAGAAATAAAAAATACTCCCCCAGAGCCGGTCCAGGCTGACGCTGTCCTGCTGGGTCTTAGTCTGGTGGAATCCTTCTGTCAGCGGTGAGGGGATAAAAACAGACCCAATCGCAGGATAGCGTAAAATAAACAGGTTTAATAACTAAAAAAACACAAAACCAGACATGACAAGAGACGACATAAACGCAAAGAGGGACAGCAACAAGGATTCTGCGCTACTAAAGGCAACGTGGCACAACTAAATACTAATAACTATTAGACACATAAGGAACAGGTGTGCAAAGGCGGGGAGGAAGAGACAAAGGCGGGGAGGAAGAGACAAAGGCGGGGAGGAAGAGACAAAGGCGGGGAGGAAGAGACAAATGCGGGAAGGAGGAGACAAAGGCGGGGAGGAAGAGACAAAGGCGGGAAGGAGGAGACAAAGGCGGGGAGGAAGAGATAAAGGCGGGAAGGAAGAGACAAAGGCGGGAAGGAAGAGACAAAGGCGGGAAGGAGGAGACAAAGGCGGGGAGGAAGAGACAAAGGCGGGGAGGAAGAGACAAATGCGGGGAGGAAGAGACAAAGGCAGGACAGACACGTGAACACAGAACATAAACAAAAGCACGTGACCAAACTCCGGACTGGATCCCGACAATTATAGAACATGTAAAAACATATAAATTATTTATTTTTTATTTATTATAAATGCATTTCTTTCAAACTTCCCATTTTTTGTCACTTTGTCTTTTTCGTTCTCTTCGTATTTGTAATTAATTTTGTTTAGTTTGTTTGTTACTGTTTTATTTCTCATATTAACTTTATTAACTCAAGTTAACTTCTTTTTGTTTGTTTATTTGTTTTTCTTTCTTTCTTTCATATTTGTAAGTTATTTTGTTAAGTTAATATTATTGTTCTTGTACCTTTTATCTTTGTAAGTTAATTTCTTTTTTTTCTTTCTTTCTTTCTTTCTTTCTTTATTTCTTTCTTTCTTTCTTTCTTTCTTTCTTTCTTGTATATTTGTACCTATTTGTTTGTTCCTGTTTTCTCATATTTATAAGTCAACTTCTTTTGCTTGTTTGTTTATTGAGTAATTTTGGTTTGTTTCTTTTGTTTATTTGGATCAGTTTCTTATCATCCTCAGTCTTTTCCTCAGACCTTTTCCTCACATCTTTCCTCACAGAACCTTAACCCTAACCTCCCGTCCTCTGCCGCCTGACCCGTTGAGCTCTTTAACGTTCTAGATTAAACGTAGCTCCCGAGTCTAGACGGGTGTCGTTCGGTGTTTGTTTATTTCCCATCACATTTTATTAGATCTGTAATTTTATTACCAACAAGTTGTCCTTCAGACATGTTTCTAATAAACATCAAACCACCTTCGTTAATCCACATCCGTACGACACACCGGTCTTCAATTATCTATTAAACCTCAATTCAACTAACTCTTATGATAAGCTGTAAATAGTGCTCTTAATTGCACTGTCATTAGACTTTTATTAAACAAACCGCACTCGATACGCTAATCTGCTCGTGCTTACGTCATCATAATCTGTCTGTCTAATCAATTAAAGTGCTGATTTCATTAATAACAGCACACACGCAAACTCCAGGGGCGTCTCGAGCCTCAGCGAGACAACAACCTGAGGATTAGCATGACGTTAAATCAACTCGCACACTTCGGCTTGTAATAAAACAAAACAGATTGCAGGGGGGAATCGCACGAGATTAAAATAATAATCCCCCTCCTCTCAAACCCTCAGTCCCCCTCCCCCCTACACCCCCGAGCAGCACAGATTGACTCCAGACTGACTCCAGATTAGCTAAGAACTTCTCTAATCTAGCCAGTTCGTTTAAAGCCGTATATGTTTTCTGAATTACATAGATAAGGCTTATTGAGCAATCATAATCTTATTGGAGGGAATATTGTTACGTCTGGAGGGGATTAGTGAGAACAGATGCCAGGATGACGGTAAATGGGCTTCACGTGTGCCGAGCTTTAGCCTGCATCCTCCAGCGACCGGCAAAAGGGCATTAAAACCAGAGGAGACCTGCACACACACACACACACACACACACACACACACGAACGCGCACACCCACGCACACACACGCACACGCACACACACACACACACACACACACACACACACACACACACACACACACACACACTCAGGTCATAGGATGTAGTTATGTAAATGTAAAAATGTAATACTTTGTCTGTTAAAGTGGTTCAATATTGAAATGTCCAGGTATGTAATAAAGACTGTGTGTAAATAAATGCATTAAAATAAAACAAATGCTAGAATTATTTAAATAGAATAATTTGAGGAGAATTAACAAAGCAGGAACTTTTTTTTTTTTTAATTTGCTCCTTTTTTTCATCATTTATTTCCAAATATTTGATTTCCAACTTGCACTTGGAAAAAAATCTTTACATTAATTTTCTTTCTTTCTTTCTTTCTTTCTTTCTTTCTTTCTTTCTTTCTTTCTTTCTTTCTTTCTTTCTTTCTTTCTTTCCCAAAACATTTCTTTCCTTCATTTGTTTATTTCTTTCCTTTTTTTTAGTATTCAAGAATTTCTTTATTTACTTTCTTTGTTTCTGTTTTTTCATTTGAGTGAATTTTTTTTTCACTGTGTTTCTTTTTTAGTGTCTGTCCTCATTTGCACCTTTCTTTTGTAAGGTTGCTGTTTTTTAATGTAATAATAATAATAATAATAATAATAATAATAATAATAATAATGATTCTTCTTCTTCTTCTTCTTCTTCTTCTTCTTCTTCTTCTTCTTATTATTATTACATTAAAAAACAGCAACATTATTATTATTATTATTATTATTATTATTATTATTATTATTATTATTATTATTATTATTATATAGAACCAACATAATAGGCAGTAAAAAATCAAACACATTCACATTTCATCAGTTTCTCTTTCCTAATAAAGATGACTTAAAATCATGCATTCAGTAGAGAAAATCCTCACAGAATAAACAAAAAAGTAAATAAATAAATAAATAAATAAATAAATAAATAAATAAGTATCAAAGGAAATCTCATTCAGGACACACAAAGCTGTTACTCAGACATGAACCTGAAAGTCCGCTTCGATATTAAACGACGCTTAGCTGCAGTTATTCGGGTGAAATGTTTGCAGGGCCGCGTCCAGAAACTCTTCATCACCGCTGGGAGAGAATGCGTGTAAATACTTAGTAGTGAACAGGGAGGGGTGTTGGCTCTGACATGGAAACGCAGCCGTACGCCAGTCACACACACACACACACACACACACACACACACACACACAACCGTCTTTACACAGGAGTCTAAATGTAAAGCAGACTGGAGCACTGCATCAAGAAAATGTAAACAAATAAAACAGCGTAAAAGCGTTTATTCGCCGTTCTGGCTGAAGTTTCACTACAGAAATAAGTATCACATGATCTATCGAGGGCTTCAGTTCCAATGCATCAAGTTCACAACACAATGGCGAGTGTTTAGAGTTTGTTTATAGAATAAACGTTAAATTACGGCTCAAAACACACAATGACAGCGTTCAGTTTACGCGTGTGAAATTCAGGATTAGTCAAAAGTGAAAACAAACACACATATACACACACACACACACACACCAGCAAGGTTTTACAAACACTCCCAAAGCCAATTTTTTTCTCTGTTCACTTAAAAAAAATGTTTTGATGGTCGGGGTTGAGGCCACGTTCCCTGATTTCTGTAATGAAAACCCGAAATTTGATCCAAAAAAAGGAGAAAAAAATGGAAGCAACAATAGAACGGATCAGAAAAGCCAAGTTTGCGGTAGAGATGATGTCACATAATTGTAGCTTTAAGGTCCTTGACTTCCGATTCGAGAACATCGACAAATTTAAAATAAGGAAGTCAGAAATTACGCAAAAGTGCTTAAGATGAGCTTATGGGAGTATTGTAATGTGTGTGTGTGTGTGTGTGTGTGTGTGTGTGTGTGTGTATGTATGTGTGTGTGTGTTTTTGACAGAATAATTGGATTAATCAACTTTGAGGAAATGTTAGAAAGGTTATGCTTTTGATGTAAAAAATATATTAAACATTTTAATTCGAAAATAATGATTCAATGATTCAAATAATGATATTTTACACCATCTTCAAAATACAAATCTCTTTTAAACTATTTTAAATCAATTTTTTTCCCTTAGAATAATGTTTTTCATAATTTTAGAATAACAATAAAAACAACTAAACAAAGCAAAAAAATCAAATTTTTACATTTCTTATTTTCTTAAAATTATGTAGAGCTATTTGTGAAAGTAAAAATGTTTGATGGTTGTTTTTGTGTAATTTTTACATATTATATGTGTGTGTGTGTGTGTGTGTGTGTGTGTGTTAGAAAGAGAGAGGCATCAAGCTGCTCATCTTCTACATAAAGCATAAAGGCTTCTCTTGGGCCAGGGTCAAAGGTCACCTAGAGGGACCTTCTACACTCTTCATCCACCCTCTTCTTCTTCCCATCAAGCAATTGTATTACTGCTCACTGACTAGCAGCTTTTATCAGATTTAATATCCAAGTTATGAGTTAATTTAGATTGGAAACTCATGACAGGAAGCTTGTGACATGCCACTGCTAACAGGCAAATTCACTGCATGCGTACGAGATGTTTCAATGACGTCAGACACGTGAATATGTGTGTGTGTGTGTGTGTGTGTGTGTGTGTGTGTGCACGCACAAGAACAGCTAACACACCTGAACACAACATAGAAGAGGGAAAATAAGAGCATAGTCAGTGTGTTCTCACTGTCTGATCTCCAGACTCGGACATCGGTTAGCTCTACAGTGAGTGACGGGTTTCTGCCTTAAGTAATGAAAATACTCATAAAAATAAACATTAAAATAATAATAATGATGCATTTAGAGTTCAAGATACTGATATAAGCTCATTTGGATTATCATTATTATTATTTATTATTATTATTGTTGTTGTTGTTGTTGTTGTTGTTGTGTGTGTGGTGTCTGTGTGTGTTTACATCTCAGAACACACACATACACACAGACCATAACCAATGCCTACCTCTACCCCAATATCCATAAACCAACACACACACACCCCCCCACACACACACATACATACACACACACACATACATACACACACACACACACACACACACACACATACACACACACACATACGTACACACACACACACACACACACACACACACACACACACACACACCTACACACACACACATACTTCCATTCCACTTCCCATACCCTGTAGACAAATAAACGCTTTGTGGTGTATTATAGTTATTTCCTTGAACTATAATTGGATCATGATATAATTCTGTTTGTTGATTCTCAACTACTCTCTCTCTCTCTCTCTCTTTCTCTCTCTCTCACTCTCTCTCTCTCTCTCACACACACTGTCTCTCTCACTCTCTCTCTCTTTCATTACACACATATTGACACATTATCTCATCATCCTCTGAAGATAAAAACAATGCTTTTACTTACATTCCTAACGAGACTCAGACCTACACACGCCGTCAGCTTTCCTGCTTTTTCCTTCTGTGTGCTCTGTGCTGTGTCTCATCCACTGCTGGATTAACACTCCCCTTAAAAATAGGTCTGTCTGAGAGAGCAGTGGGAAAGAGAGAGGAAGAGAGAGTGAGAGAAAGGCCTAGCATGAAGAAAGCACCACACACACACACACACACACACACACACCTCATCTCCTTTTAAAGCACGATCAGGAAATCACCACTTATTCCAACAAACATTTGCCTCAAGTCCGGAACCTTTTTTACATTCTTGAAGAGATAGGGTGTGTGTGTGTGTGTGTGTGTGTGTGTGTGTGTGTGTGTGTGTGTGTGTGTGTGTGTGTGTGTGTGTGTGTGTGTGTATGTGTGTGTGTACGTATGTGTGTGTGTGTATATGTGTGTGTGTGTGTGTGTGTGTGTGTGTATGTATGTGTGTGTGTATGTATGTGTGTGTGTGTGTGTGTAAATGACGCACCATGTTTTGTCCATTTTGTATGTACACTGATAAAATACTGCAGCTCCACCTTCTGGTGACCAGAGAGAGAGAGAGAGAGAGAGAGAGAGAGAGAGAGAGAGAGAGAGAGAGAGAGAGAGAGAGAGAGAGAGAGAGAGAGAGAGAGAGAGAGAGAGAGAGAGAGAGAGAGAGAGAGAGAGAGAGAGAGAGAGAGAGAGAGAGAGAGAGAGAGAGAGAGAAATGCAGACAGAACAACAGAGAAAAAGAAAGCGAACGTGACAGAAGCACAAGGAACGAATGACGGATGCA
The DNA here is from genome assembly GCF_030014155.1 of Tachysurus vachellii. NCBI lineage: Eukaryota > Metazoa > Chordata > Actinopteri > Siluriformes > Bagridae > Tachysurus > Tachysurus vachellii. The sequence goes on along the minus strand of NC_083482.1, from coordinate 14,191,620 downwards.
GAGCAAGACAGAGAGAGAAAGACAGAGAGGAAGATGAGAAAAAACATCAGAGAGACAGAATGAGAGGAGAGAGAGAGACAGAAGAAGAGAAAAGGAAGTATGTCTTCTTCTCTGTAAGAGTGAGAGAAAGAAAGCGAGCAAAAGCAGACAGATGAGCGAATGGACAGAATATTTATCCAGTTAGAACAGACAGCAATGAAAGTATAAATAGAGCACTCACATAAATAGAGCGACTCACCTACAGTTCCACTAGACCCACTTGAGCAAAGTTAGAACCTTTAGTTTAGAAAACAACCTTTATTTTTACCTTTCATTTAATTATTTCAGAATTTTCTCTCCCTGAGTATAATTTTCTACAAAATAAACCAAATTACATTATGGGATCTCTGGGTTTGTCTACAACTTCTGCATCTCTGGGTTCTCTGAGTTTGTCTGCATCTCTGAGTTTGTCTGCATCTCTGGGTTCTATGAGTTTGTCTGCATCTCTGAGTTTGTCTGCATCTCTGGGTTCTATGAGTTTGTCTGCATTACTGTTTGTCTGCATCTCTGTGTTTGTGTGCATCTCTGTGTTTGTCTACATCTCTGGGTTTGTCTGCATGTCTGGGTTCTCTGAGTTTGTCTGCATTACTGAGTTTGTCTGCATCTCTGGGTTCTCTGGGTTCTCTGAGTTTGTCTACATCTCTGGGTTCTCTGAGTTTGTCTACATCTCTTGGTTCTATGAGTTTGTCTGCATTACTGAGTTTGTCTGCATCTCTGAGATACACATGAACCCCAGAGAACCCAGAGATGTAGACAAACTCAGAGAACCCAGAGATGCAGACACACTCAGAGAACCCAGAGATGCAGACAAACTCAGAGAACCCAGAAATGCAGACAAACCCAGAGATGCAGACAAACCCAGAGATGCAGACAAACTCAGAGATGCAGACAAACTCAGAGAACCCAGAGATGCAGACAAACCCAGAGATGCAGACAAACTCAGAGAACCCAGAAATGCAGACAAACCCAGAGATGCAGACAAACCCAGAGATGTAGACAAACTCAGAGATGCAGACAAACTCAGAGATGCAGACAAACTCAGAGAACCCAGAGATGCAGACATACTCAGAGAACCCAGAGATGCAGACAAACTCAGAGAACCCAGAGATGCAGACAAACTCAGAGATGCAGACAAACTCAGAGAACCCAGAGATGCAGACAAACTCAGAGATGCAGACAAACTCAGAGATGCATACAAACTCAGAGAACCCAGAGATGCAGACAAACCCAGAGATGTAGACAAACTCAGAGAACTCTGGGTTCTCTTGGTTCTCTGGGATTAAAATGTTTAAACGAAAATGTATTTAAACACACACATTTCTATCATGTTGCTTCATGAAGGATTATACACTAAATAATGAATTTTCTAATATGTTAAAACATAAAAGCCTCTTAAAAGCCTGTCTTCACTCTTTGCTCCTTATTTACATACTTTATTTAAACGTATCACCGATTTGGACACGCCAACATCTAGAACAACATCTGTGTGCTGTTTTCATATGTGTTTCAATTAATTAATTCATTCATTCATTCATCTTCTACCGCTTATCCGAACTACCTCGGGTCACGGGGAGCCTGTGCCTATCTCAGGCGTCATCGGGCATCAAGGCAGGATACACCCTGGACGGAGTGCCAACCCATCGCAGGGCACACACACACACACACACACATTCACTCACGCAATCACACACTACAGACAATTTTCCAGAGATGCCAATCAACCTACCATGCATGTCTTTGGACCGGGGGAGGAAACCGGAGTACCCGGAGGAAACCCCCGAGGCACGGGGAGAACATGCAAACTCCACACACACAAGGTGGAGGTGGGAATCGAACCCCGACCCTGGAGGTGTGAGGCGAACGTGCTAACCACTAAGCCACCGTGCCCCCCTTATGTGTTTCAAATTTGTTCTTTTTTTGTATGTAGAATAAACAAAAATAAAAAGAAAGTTTTCACTGTTAGTACATTTTTATAGGTGGTTATTTTGACCTGAACAGGAAGCTTCCATGATGATAAACCATATTTGCAATTTCATTTGTTGAAATCTTGCTGTAGAACATCCAGTACAGGCCTGAAATCCCATAATCCTTTGCTTCACATTAATATTACATGTTATGAGTAATGTTCTGGTCATTGTGACCTGAGGACTTAAAAAAAAATCACAAACCACTCGCCTCAGTATGACCCGTAAACAGTATGTCTATTGCTGGTGAACTCCTAACAGTATATTTTGTAGCTCAGTCTCTCTCTCTCTCTCTCTCTCTCTCTCTCTCTCTCTCTCTCTCTCTCTTTCTCTCGCCAGCTGTGAGGAGGATGGAGGGACATAAACAGTCATCCACAAGTCTCGCCCCCCATTTCCTACTGAGGATCCCCTGCCCTATAATAATGAGTTAATCAGCCTGATTGCACATTCATCACCCCATATGTGTGTGTGTGTGTGTGTGTGTGTGTGTGTGTGTGTGTGTGTATAAAACTCTTTGTGGGGACCATTATGACAGATATATATGACAATTACGTCTGACTACAGGAGTAACTATGTAAATACACTGTACAAATAAAGACAGCATTACAGAAGTGTGTATGTGTGTGTGTGTGTGTGTGTGTGTGTGTGTGTGTGTGTGTGTGTGTGTGTGTGTTTTACTTGGGAAATGAAATACTTGGGGGCTGATGTTTGAGGCTAAGAGAGGACAGCAGAGCCACTGCAGCTGAGTAAACACACTAACGTTACGGACAGGTACGGTAGCAATTCCAAACTCTGCCCCGGAGGAAGACAATTACTGGGACACACGGAAACGGCGAGCGCCGGAGGAAATATTAAAAGCGAGAATGATTAATGATTGAAAATACAGCCGTAATGACGTCGCCATGGTTACGTGGCAAACACGAAATAGGAAAAGGCAGCGGTGTAATTTTGTCCGGGTTAAGAAAGTGGAAATTGGTGGATCTATCCAAATTCATTTAGTCATGTCTGAATGGGAGGAATATGAGCAAGAGAGTCATAAGACTATTTCAGTGGACAGGAAAGCGGGTGTCTGAGTGATTAGATACTGCCGTTTGGACCAGATTAAGCTTTTAAATCTCACATCTGGAATGTGAGATGGAAAAATAATCAGGAATAAGACAAGGAAGCAAAGGAAACATTTGGGATAGGAAATATGAGAACTACAGTACCACATTCAGGAGTTTAGCTTTGGAGTGTGTCGGGGTGTGAAGCTATCCGGATCTTCTCCTTGTGTCCATCTGGGTTCCCTCTGGGTTCTCCAGTTTCCTCCCAAATCCCTAAACATTCCAAATCAACAACATAATGTAGTCAGTTTTCCTTCTTTATTCCTTTCTCAAACCCGACGTTCCCACCTCGGATATTCTCAGACTTTACCTTGAGCAGAACTAAGCGCTTACTGAAGATCCAGTTTATTTGTAGAGCACTTTTAACTATGGACATTGTCTCCAAGCAGATTTACGAAACATAACATTTTCATGTAAATTTTTTTGAATTTATCCATATTCATACCTAATGAGCAAGCTCTCATGAGCACGTACCTCATCCAACTGCTGCTATAACTTAAGTGTATATACAGTGTGTTTCCTTGAACCCTCTTGGTTCAGTTTCCAATATTTTTGCACTGTAGTGTAGTAACAGTGTTTAGCTCAGGAGTTTTTGACTCAGGAAACTCCAATCTGTGAATATGTGACCAACTTTACTTAAGACGCCGAGGCGCTTTTTTCCTTCTCGATCGGTGAGTAACGTTGGTTTTGCTTTGTTACACAGAACTAATATATGCCTTTGTCCTTTACATGATTATGCTTGTGTGTCATTTTTGCTTGTTTGTTTATCTGCAATCGTATTGTTCTTCCCTTCAGCTATGATAAAGACACATTTCTTTCCATTAGTTGCCTGGGTTACGCATGGACCTGTGGGCGGAGCTATCAATACAGGGGTGGGACCCATTTGGGTTAGGGGCGTGTTTGTTTTGGTGATTTCAAATGTCAACATTGGCTTTCAAACAACGGAGACCCCACCTTTAAGGGCCTTGCTTAGGGGCCCAGCAGTCACAGATTGATGGACCTGGGATTCAAACTCACAACCTTCTAATCGGTAAACCAGCACCTAAATCACTAGGCCACCACATCCTTATGTTTACATCCATACTTGAACATCAACTTTGTTGTAAGAAAGGTAATAGTTTAATTCAGTAAATAAAAATGTTATTTATTAAACTGTATTTTATGCTCTGAGGGATTTTCAGAGAATACTGATCTTGTTCGGAAGTATCTCAGTGTTTAAGGTGGTGGATTATTTATGATTTGAATCACAGGTCCACCAACCTGCCTCTCCAGGGCCCCTGAGCAAGGCCCTTCACCCTCGATTGGTCAGTTGTATAAATGTAAGTCACTCTGGATAAGGGTGTCTACCAAATGCTCTAAATTTATTTGTGGTGTTTTTTATTTTTTTTTGTTTTTGTAATTATTTTGACCTGAAACCATTTTCGCCTTTTAGATTTTTCAAGACTATAAACGGTTATTATTTAAATAAATAATTATATAAAGTTAGAAGTTTGTTTAATTTTGTGCTAGAGTTTATTCAATGGTCAGAGGCCATAATTTTTGTGTATGCGTGAAAATAACAATAAAAGCTTTTTGACTTGACTTGACTTAAAGAGGTGAAAAACTCCCTTAGATGAAAGAGGAAGAAACCTTGAGAGGTTACAGACTTAAAGGTGAACCTCATCCTTATATTGGTGACACCAGAGTGTGATTATAAATTCTCTTAAACACCGGAAAGTGTTATTATAGATACAGTAAAGTGCTTTATACAGTCGGATACAGTCAATTTGGACTTGTGTAACCAGGAGCAATTCATAAATTAGCTCATTATCTGAGTTCATTATAAGATAGGAGTAATAAATTAGTAAAAACTGATCAAGTTAACCCTTTTAAACCAGTACGCTGGAGTTCCTTTCTGCCTCCGTAGCATCCGATCCCGCACTAGCCGACTGAGGGATAGCTTTTTCCCTCAGGCTATCAGACTAATTAACAGTCATAACTAATACACCCTACAGCATGCTTTCACAATATGGTGTGCCACACACTGCACTTTAACTTCGGACTATCCACACTGGACTATACACACACTGCATTTATACACACTGGATTATACATACACACCGCATTTATACACACTGGATTATACATACACACTACATTTATACATACTGGACTATACATACACACTACATTTATACATACTGGACTATACATACACACTACATTTATACACACTGGACTATACATACACACTACATTTATACATACTGGACTATACATACACACTACATTTATACATACTGGACTATACATACACACTGCATTTATACACACTGGACTATACATACACACTGCATTTATACACACTGGACTATACATACACACTACATTTATACATACTGGACTATACATACACACTACATTTATACATACTGGACTATACATACACGCTGCATTTATACACACTGGATTATACATACACACTGCATTTATACATACTGGACTATACATACACACTGCATTTATACACACTGGACTATACATACACACTGCATTTATACACACTGGACTATACATGCACACTGCATTTATACACACTGGACTATACATACACACCGGACTATACATACACACTGCATTTATACATTTATTGTACATATTGCATATAATGTGTAGTGCTACTGTAAGGATGCCCAATAGTACCCTGTGTGTACTGACTATATGTATGAATATATTGCACATGTTCACATATTGCTTTCATTATCTGTTTGTTAATTGTACATATTAACAAATTGTACATATTGTACACACATATTGTACTGACCATATGTATGACACATATGTATGCACATTTTCACATGTTGATTTCATTGTTTGTTAATTGCACATATTGTACACACATTGCACTGACTATACTCTCTCTCTCACTCATTTTCTACCGCTTAGCCGAACTACCTCGGGTCACGGGAGCCTGTGCCTATCTCAGGCGTCATCGGGCATCAAGGCAGGATACACCCTGGACGGAGTGCCAACCCATCGCAGGGCACACACACACTCTCATTCACTCATGCAATCACACACTACGGACAATTTTTCCGGAGATGCTTATCAACCTACCATGCATGTCTTTGGACCGGGGGAGGAAACCGGAGTACCTGGAGGAAACCCCCGAGGCACGGGGAGAACATGCAAACTCCACACACACAAGGCGGAGGCGGGAATCGAACCCCCAACCCTGAAGGTGTGAGGCGAACGTGCTAACCACTAAGCCACCGTGCCTATATACTATAGGCATATACTTCCTCATACTATATGTATGAGGAATTGCACATTTTCACACGTCAAGTCATTATCTATACAATTGTTCTGCAATTTCTGGAGTTTGCGCCTAAGAATTTCACTCACCAATGCACATGTGCTGTGGTGATGTGACAATAAAAGTGACTTGACTTGACTTGACTTGGAATGAAAATGGACTTGCAGCAAGTCTGATATAAAACAAGTCTGTGTGAGCCGTGTGTTTTTCCCTCTGTTGTGAAACCTTCCACATAATTTTAGACTTGTAAATCATCAAATTCGATCTTCTTATGAACACATTTGGAGCATCACAGAGAGATCGCCGAAATGGGTTTGAAATAAATGCAAGGCATTAACAAGGCGTCAGTTTCTTTTTATATTCATCTATAATTAAACGCCACACAAAAACCCTCAGGGAATAAAATCAACTTTTCAGACTGCTGCTGTTACAACTCAGCTCCATGTTATTAACGAGAACGTGTTGTTGTTCTCGAGCCATGTTAGCATAATCACACCTTTGCTAAATAAAGTGCAGGTATTTATGTGCATTAAACAGACGACCGGGTGACGGCGAGGGAAGACGGTGTTCTTGGAGATAATATACATTTTTAATTATGTCACCTGTTCAGCACACACACCTGTTCATTGAGGCTTCATTAAATGTATTTTTTTTTTAATATTATACAGATGAGTGAAGCAGCTGCTCAATGAGGAGAGCAACACAGCTTTAATTCATGTTAATGTGTGTGTGTGTGTCTGTGTGTGTGTGTGTGTGTGTGTGTGTAAATACATATACTGTATAAAAGAAATGTGGAAACATTATAGTGATAGTTTGTTTATTGTGTTAAAATTATAAATAGACTCAGATAGACGTAAGTTTACTTTAAAAGTAAAAAGTGTGTTTAAAAGTAAAATAATTTTGACTTAAATGTTATTATTATTATTATTATTATTATTATTATTATTATTATTATTATTATTATTATTATTGTTGTTGTTTTAACAGATTTCAATTAATTAAAAAATAATAATAATTAATTAAAATGATTTATTAATTTATTTATGAGTAGAATTTAAATAAGGCATACAATATTAATAAATGATAAACACTAATAGGATTCAAAAATATACAAAAAATTTAATATTTTAAAAGGAATATTTTTTAATAAATATAAATGGAGGAAACAGTTTGTATTAAGCTGTAATTCATACATAAGCTGTAACACTAACGGTTAAATCCCAATAAAGCTCTATCATTACCCCAAAGTGCTGTCGATCATCACATATGGAGCCACACGTCAGCACTTTGGAACACACACAGAATAAAAGCCAAAAAAAAAAAAAAGAAAAAAAAAAAAAAATCAAAGAATGATTGACCTTTCCTCATCTTGTCCTGCTTTCTGCTTACTACAACCTGCCACAGCATAGATTGGGTGACTTTGATCATCGTCTATTGAAGCGTCTCTGTCTCCGGAGCTTCAACCGATTCCCTCTTCAGCATTAACACACACATATTGTTTCAATAAGTGCAAATTGATTTATATCAGTTGTAAACCGAGCCGTGGACATGTGCAGAGGTGGAGCGCCCGGGAACTCGATGGTGGCTCGACCTGTTCATTAGAGAGAGCGAAGAGGAGGAATCAATGAGGACAATGAAGGTCAGAAAGGTCTGATTCTTTTCGACAGTACAGGAGAATTTCAGGAGGAAAAATGTAAGTTTGTTGAGGTAAATGGTCTTTTTTTTAAGAACGGATTAAATATGTGTATATTTATATGTGTATATGTATATTTAATATATATATATATATATATATATATATATATATATATATATATATATATATATATATATATATATATTCATATTATATATTTCATATTACATTTATAAATTGTCCCATACAAAACAAAAAGCAAATAAATCCTATGAATTAATCTGAAAATAAAATAAATCTCTCCCCAGCTGCTACCTTTCAACAACAACAACAAAAAATAAATAAATGTAAACCCTTTTTATCCGAAACAGGAGCAGCTTTAGCTCTGACTGTAATAAAGCCCTCACACTAGAGACTACTTCTATAAATGTTTAGGAAGCTTCACATAACAGGAAGTTTTACCACATCGACAATTTACGTAATTCACCATTTTATTCTGTTTGTGTGTACTTTGTACCTTGTTGCTATAGAAACGATACACAGGTTAGAAACCTCAAATCAATACCTTCTAACGAATCAGGATTTGAGAATTCAGCAGTGCTGTGTAATAAAATTTATAATAATTCTGAAAAAGTTACCTACTGACGAGATAGCAACCTTTTTGATCCTCATAAAAAGTTTTATGTGTTTGTAATGAATCGTCTGGCATTATTTTATCCCGAAATATCAAAGGAAAGGTGTAGAAGATGGTAGTGAGAGCAGCTCTGCTGTATGGGTTAGAGACTGTAGGAGTGAGGAAAAGACACGAGGCAGAGATGGAAGTAGCAGTGATGAGGATGTTGAGGTTCTCTTTAGGAGTGACGAGGATGGACAGGATTAGGAAGGAACACATCAGAGGGACAACTCAGGTTGGTTGTTTTATGGACAAGGACAGAGAGGCTAGATTGAGATGGTTTGGACATGTACAGAGGAAGGAGTTGGTTATATTGGTAGAAGGATGTTGGAGATGGAGAAGGCCAAAAATGGGATATATGGATGTGTTAAAGGAGGATATGAAGATAATTGGTGCAAGTGTAGAGGATGGCGATTAGGTGGAAAAAGATGATTTGCTGTGGTGACCCCTAACGGAAAAAGTGAAACGTAGGAGAAGGCGATTTTATCCTGAAATGACGCCGTGTCTGTATTCCCTTTCTTCAGTACGTCTTTTTCTGTGACATGAATATGTTGATGTCATTATGGGCTAAAGAGCAGTTTTCCACATCCCATTTGCTGTCTCTTAAAAAATGCATCATGGCATGAGGAATAAACTACCGGTGCCTGCTTAAATGTTAAGATTAGCTTCGTTTCTCTCTCCTCTCTCTCTCTTTCTCTCTCTCTCTCTCTCTCTCTCTCTCTCTCTCTCTCTCTCTCTCTCTCTCTCTTTCTCTCCTTCTCTCTCTGTACTGTGTGAATACAGTCCTCTCTGAGGAGCACTTGAATCCATATTAATTTCCTATCTGGCTGTTATGCTCTGGCTTATGAACTGCAGCATTTCGCTATTAATCTGTCAGTAATTTAGCGACGTGTAAACTAATTATGCCTCACATATTAATGTAATTGTTTTGGCGAGCTGTGAAACAAATCAATGTGTTTGCAGAGAAAGCATTAAATTGAATTGAGTTATTATAACCACGTGTCAATGTCTCATTCTAGGTTATGAAGGTAGAAAAGTGGATGTCAGCCACAGGTCAATACACGGCCTCCCTTTGGCTCCATAAAAATCTATGCAGCTCCGTTCAGTAATGGGAATTAAAGCCACACACACATATGTGAAAAAGACAGAGAGAGAGAAAGAGAGAGAGAGAGAGAGAGAGAGAGAGAGAGAGAGAGAGAGAGAGAGAGAGAGAGAGAGACAGATCATAACCCTCTCACAGGAGCACAGGAAGTATCGATATAGTTTCATGTAAAAAGTGATTGTGGAGTTTAGCGGAGCTCATGACATCAGTAAAATTATTCGAACAGGGCTCACACACACACACACACACACACACACCCCTCTACAGCTCCTATCTTGGCATGGAACATCATCCGCAACATGATCAATAAGGAGCCAACAGCCAATCAGACTATTCTGGATGTTAAACAGCAGCAAAATGAAACAGCTGGAAACTTCATAGGGAATAAACAATGGGTGAGAGACACCCACGAGAGAGAGAGAGAGAGAGAGAGAGAGAGAGAGAGAGAGAGATCTTTACCAGATCTTTATGAATCCACCTGGCAATTCAACACAAATTATGTTACAAAACATCAATGTATTGAAGCCTCAGTGTTTTAAACAGTAGTACATGATTTTTGCTTTGTATAATATGTATAATTTCTCACCTTTATTTATTAGATTTAATGTTACAGATAGGAATAAGCTGTCACAAGACTAGTGCTGGGGTCACGGTGGCTTAGTGGTTAGCATGTTCGCCTCACACCTTGAGGTTTGGGGGTTTGATTCCCGCCTCCACCTTGTGTGTGTGGAGTTTGCATGTTCTCCCCGTGCTTCGGGGGTTTCCTCCGGGTACTCCGGTTTCCTCCCCCGGTCCAAAGACATGCATGGTAGGTTGATTGGCATCTCTGGAAAATTGTCCGTAGTGTGTGATTGTGTGAGTGAATGAGAGTGTGTGTGTGTGTGTGGGTGTGCCCTGCGATGGGTTGGCACTCCGTCCAGGGTGTATCCTGCCTTGATGCCCGATGACGCCTGAGATATGACTCCCCGTGACCCGAGGTAGTTCAGATAAGCGGTAGAACATGAGTGAGAGTGAGAAGACTACTGCTGATTAGATTTTATTTATAGAGTGACATGAACTTAGTGAAGTTACTGTCAAAGTTTGCTAATAATTCAAATTTCTATTGATTAAAAAAAGTCAGAGTTTTTATCCATTTTTTTGGTTACATTTAATGCTGAGAAACATCCACGACAGTTTGTTTCGTTTAGCCATTATCAATACTTCTATAAAAAGTTAAATTTTTTATTTTATTTATTTGCATAGTGTTTTTAACCATTCACGTTGTCTTAAAGCAGCTTTAAGTAAGTATAGAAACAGAATTAAAAAAAAAAAGGCATTTCTATCTGTTCAATTTTTTTTCCTGTATTAGTCAAAGGAAGCTGTGAATTCTGTATTTAGCTCATGTGGCTCTGGCAATCATTATAGCTGTCCAGCTTCATGATTGATCATCTTTGTTTACAATGTTTAAAGAACGAGACAGATTTCAAAACACCATTTCGTTACAAACATAAATAACCGTGCGCCAGGAACGAAGCCTGTGATCCGTGTACACGTGTTAAACGTTGGCTCGGAAACACGGCTCATACAATCAAATAACAATAACAGCCTTCATCTCTGGCATGAAATTATGTCAGAGTGAAATTCCCCTCATACATCTTGAGCTGACAGCTCACCTCCAGCTGGAGAGCTACAGTAACGGTACAGTAATGAGCACAGTTTCAGAGGAAAAGCTTGTACATGGGGCCAGTAGGAACAAACCAAACAGCCTGAATTCAGATTTTTTAAAAGAAGCTAATTATTATGTGCAACTTATTTAGTGCTTTTTTTCTTGACTGTTTATAACGACGTGATATAAAATAATCTACAATTTTGTATAGACTTACTGTATGCATTAACTGACGTTAGAAATTAGTTATAAATCTGAAAAGTCAATTTTGTTCAAATTGACATAAAACACCTTTATTTACGCTGATCTTCTTCTTTCTTGCAAATACGGCCACGGGTGTATAACGTTATCTTCTTCACCCTGTTCACCGAGTTCACCACTATCGTCGGGGTGGTCGTCTACGATAACGGGAGGTCCTCCGGTAGGTGTTTCCATGGCGTTCAGTTGTGCTTCCTTCTCCTTTAGCAACATTACGCTGAAATAGAACGTGCGGAGCTGAGTAATGCAATCTAGGAGCAGTGATTCGCCAAACCTCCCTTATTGCAGTCGCACACATTTCTTCTGATTTTATTTTGTAGTAACGAGTAACGAAGATGCTTAGTGGAAATATAACGGAGTAAAAGTAGACATTTTATCTAGGAAATGGAGTGGAGTAAAAGTGAAAGTTGACAAATTTAAATAGCGAAGTAAAGTACAGATACGTGAAATTTCTACTTAAGTATGGTCACGAAGTATTTGTACTCCGTTACATTACAACACTGGTAATAACACACCTCAAAGTGTATCAGTAACTAAAATTTCTATTGATTATAGAATTTCACATCCATTTTAAGTTACGTTTAATGTTATGAAAACATCCTCGAGTGTATATTCTCATTCATTTTTTTTTCTAAATTACACTCTATTCAAAAATTTTCCCATTTACTCTGTCAGAAAACTAACTACCTGTTACACATCACTGGCACTGGAGACTCCTTACAGATTTGCAAAAATGTTACTGAAAGCAGATCCTTACAGAAAACTTCACATATCAACAATTAGTCTTTTTTTAGATTTTTTTTAATTTCTTTATTGTTAGATGTGGATTATGCAAAGCATATGTACGGTGGCTGAGACGTGCAAAACGCTAACAAATCCGAAAACAAATAAACAAATCCGAAAACACAACGACAATTCAGACTAACCGGAAAAGGTCGGTATCGTTTGTGAATGGAAAAATTCACCTGTATATCTTGACTATCTAGTCTTGTCCAATGATCGGTAAGTTTCCAATCACAAACTATACCTAACTTTTCCGGTTTGTCTGAATTGTCGTTGTGTTTTCTGATTTGTTATTTTGTTTTAGGATTTGTTATTTTGTTTTCGGATTTGTTATTTTGTTTTGGGATTTTTTATTTTGTTTTAGGATTTGTTAATTTGTTTTGGGATTTGTTATTTTGTTTTGGGATTTTTTATTTTGTTTTGGGATTTGTTAATTTGTTTTCGGATTTTTTATTTTGTTTTCGGATTTGTTCATTTGTTTTCAGATTTGTTATTTTGTTTTGGGATTTGTTATTTTGTTTTCGGATTTGTTAATTTGTTTTTGTATTTGTTATTTTGTTTTGGGATTTTTTATTTTGTTTTGGGATTTATTATTTTGTTTTCGGATTTGTTCATTTGTTTTCGGATTTGTTATCGGATTTGTTATTTTGTTTTGGGATTTTTTATTTTGCTTTCGGATTTGTTAATTTGTTTTCGGATTTTTTATTTTGTTTTCGGATTTGTTCATTTGTTTTCAGATTTGTTATTTTGTTTTGGGATTTGTTATTTTGTTTTAGGATTTGTTAATTTGTTTTCGGATTTGTTATTTTGTTTTGGGATTTTTTATTTTGTTTTCGGATTTGTTATTTTGTTTTCAGATTTGTTATCGGATTTGTTATTTTGTTTTTGGATTTGTTATTTTGTTTTAGGATTTGTTAATTTGTTTTTGTATTTGTTATTTTGTTTTGGGATTTTTTATTTTGTTTTAGGATTTGTTAATTTGTTTTGGGATTTGTTATTTTGTTTTCGGATTTGTTCATTTGTTTTCGGATTTTTTATTTTGTTTTCGGACTAGTTCATTTGTTTTCAGATTTGTTATTTTGTTTTGGGATTTGTTATTTTGTTTTAGGATTTGTTAATTTGTTTTCAGATTTGTTATTTTGTTTTGGAATTTTTTATTTTGTTTTCAGATTTGTTATTTTGTTTTCGGATTTGTTAATGTGTTTTGCACTTCTCGGCCACCGTAAATATGCCATACACGCTCCTGTGTAAATTGTTCCTATAGAAACTAAACTGAATTAAAATGAGCTCACTGACCTTCTGAGCTCAAACATTTTGATCAATCATATTAGATGCGTGTCTATATAGGAGTAAGACTTTAAAAAGGATTTAAATAATCTTGCACTAATACCTTAATTAACACTCACCTAAATATGTACTAATGATAAACTAATGCATGAATTCATGCATAAATAATGGCCTCCTTAAGTACATGTTTGTTCGTTAATGTATTAATTAACACGTAGCGTGCCTGTAACTAAATCAGACGTGCACATTTAATGCATATACTTTATTATACAGCATTATTACAAGTTAGTTATATTCACTAATTTGTTATCAGTCACTGTGTCCGTAGATTGGAACAAAGAAAGACTCAATAATAAGCTAGCAAACTCCAGTCATTTTATCCCCATCCATTTAGAGTCATTCTTTATCTATTGCTCTTTAGATCCCACTGTGGTACTAGTACGTGCTCTGGGAGACTCGGACCCGGGGCTCTACTCCTTTATACGCAGGAGTGAAGTAACATTTGTTCATTCAGTAGATTCTAAAGGCTTAGACTTTTTTGTTTATATATGAGGTCATAAGACTCCTGGCGTAAGGTTAACTCTTCATTACATTTACGCCATTACATTTTATCTCATTTTATACAACTGAGGATTAAGGGTCTTGCTCAGGGGCCCATCAGTGAACCTGGAATTCAAACTTACAACCTTTCTCACAACCTCTAGGATGTTGTAGCCTAGTGGCTAATGCATTGTTCTGCTTCGGAAAGTTGTGAGTTCGAATCCCTGGTCCAACAAATGTCCATTGCTGAGCCGTAAAGCAAGGCCTTTAACCCTTAATTGCTATGGATAAGGGCGTTTGTAATGTAAATGTAACCTTCTAATCAGTAGTCCAACACCTTAACCACTAGGCTACCATATCCCATCATTGGTTCATGCCTTAACTCTTCCTTAGTCTATATTAATTCAGGCTGGTAGCCGAGTGGTTAAGGTGTTGTAATAAAGGTTGTGATTTCACAATCTCAGGTCCACCAAAGCTGCCAGCGCTGAGGCCCCTGAGTAAGGCCCTTAACCATCAGTTGCTCAGCTGTATAAAATATATTACTGAATAACTACCGGGAATTTTACTCCACAAAATAAAGATCATTCTCTATGTCTACTCCATATCAGATCGGGGAAATTCAGTACTTTCTTCTTGATTTTCTGAAGATGCAGTCAGTCAGTCTGTCTGTCTCTGCTGGTGTTAAAGCTGATCTCGGCAGGAGGAGAGCCTTACTAACAGTCGATACGTTGCACTCTGGAGGTAGCAGGGTGGGACGCGAGTCTATAACAGACAAACCAAGCGGCTTTATCTCCTCATTAAAGCCTTCAGTTATGGATTAAACCTGCAGTGAAAACTAAAGAAGAAACAACACACACACTCAGACGTGCATATATACATCATGCCCTTATATCTCCTTACCTTAATCTCTTTATTACTCTCACACTCATCCACCTCTCATCCTAACACTCTCTCCATCCTCTCCTTTTTCTTAAGAGTCCTCCTTGTTCATGTTTTTTATTGTGCAGGGGCCAAACACACCGCTAATGTGTCTTTTCATTAATTATGGATGCAATTTTTTTGCCCTCATCCAACCCTAGTTTATTCAAAAGTAGACAGGTGGAGGGAGTCAAAGAGCAGAAGGGGAATGGACGAGAAAGAAAGAGAGAGAGAGAGAGAGAGAGAGAGACAGAGAGAGAGAGAGAGAGATTCTCACCTTTTACAAATTCATACCTCACCTTGCATTATTCAGGCGAGCGTGACATTTTGTAAACACACAAAGCCCATCTGCTTTGACAAATAGTCTCTAATGAATGGAGACGAGGGCATCTGCAGTTCAAGGTTCATTTAGAGGGTTTTAAAAAAAAAAGATTGGTAAGATGAGTAAATTAGTAATTTATCTATTTTTAGTTAAAAAAAAAGTAAAATAAATAAATATATTTTTTAAATATTTAAAATTAAAATACATTTTTCATTTAAAAAAACACTGCCAGCTGACTTTAGAAATTAGTTATAAATTTCAAAAGTCAATTTTGTTCAAATTGACATAAAACACCTTTATTTACACCAATCGGAATAATGCATGATTTAAGTAATAACACACCTCAAAGTTTATCAGTAACTAAAATTTCTATTGATTACAGAATTTCACATCCATTTTTATAATCTTTTTATTAATAGTTATTTTATAAACACACACTGCCAGCTGACTTATATATATATATATATATATATATATATATATATATATATATATATATATATATATATATATATATAAAATCTATTTATTTATTTATTTAGTTATTATGTGTTGAGTAGAAAGAGTTCATAAACTTGCTGTATGGATTTTTTTTTTTTTTCATTAAAACATCATATCTTAGGTATCAAAGGTATTAAATGCCATAAATGTAGGTAACATTAGACAGAGCTTGAAGATTTGTTAAGTTCTGTGTGTTAACCAGTGTGTGTGGACCTGACGTTTTTAATTCCAGGCGTCCAGAGACAGACATTGCATAAAATGTCATACACTAAATGGCCAAAAGTATGTAAACATGTGACCGTCACACTCATATGTCCTTGTTGCTATTACATCCTGTCCAATTTTTTGTTATAATAAGCTCCATTCTTCTGAAAAGGTTTGGAGCATGTCAGTCGGTGTTCTAGTTCATCCCTAAGAGGGATCTGTGGGGTTAAATTGTAGTCAGGGCTGTGTGCAGGACATTCAAGTTCTTGCAGCCAAACCTTAAAAAAATCATGTCAAACACTTCATTTATGCAGCTTGATTTGTGCACAAGGACAGTGTAATGCTTGGAGATTTGGACCTCTGAGATCCAGTGAAGGGAAATTGTAATTCTGCAGCATTCAAATAGTGTACAGTAGCAACAGTTTGGGAAAGAACCACATATGGAAGAAATAGACAAGTGTCCATATACTTTTGGCCTTATATTGTGTAGAACATTGTGTTTTATTAAAATAACTATTTATAGAAGCTATGGATGTGTTTCTCAGGATAGCAAACACTATAGTTGTGTTTCTCAGGATAGCAAACACTATAGTTGTGTTTCTCAGGATAGCAAACACTATAGTTGTGTTTCTCAGGATAGCAAACACTATAGTTGTGTTCCTCAGGATAGCAAACACTATAGTTGTGTTTCTCAGGATGGCAGAAGCTATAGTTGTGTTCCTCAGGATGGCAGACACTATAGTTGTGTTCCTCAGGATAGCAGAAGCTACAGTATAGATGTGTTCCTCAGGATGCAGAAGCTATAGATGTGTTCCTCAGGATAGCAGAAGCTATAGTTGTGTTCCTCAGGATGCAGAAGCTATAGATGTGTTCCTCAGGATAGCAGAAGCTATAGTTGTGTTCCTCAGGATGCAGAAGCTATAGTTGTAAGCTTCAGGATAGCAGCAACTAAACTTGAAATTCTCAAAATGGTAGAAAGTAAGCTTGTGTTTCTCACCATGGCACCGAGGTAACTTTGTTGGACTCGGATAGCAAGAACAAAGCTTGTGTTCCTCAGGATGGCTGAAGCTATAGTCATGAGTTTTATGCCCTGGGACAGCAGGAATAGAAACTCATAGTAGTTTGAAGGCTTCAGGATGACAGCAATAGTCTCCAGGTGGGATATAGAGCACAGCAGTGGGTAGTCATAAGTTTCATAAATGTAGGATTAGGAGATTGTGAGCTCCAGGATTGCAGAAGAAGTAGGAGCTTGTTGAATCTACTCTCTCAGGATCAGTGCCTTGAGTTCAGGACAGCAGTTGAGTAGTGAAGATGTGTGCTTTCATTAAATATCAGGATTATTAGCTTACACAAGGCAAATAAAGCAGTAGTTCTGGCAGTCCAAAGCCTGGAAAAAAAAACATTTAATGTGAATAAGAAAAAGTAGGCAGCTCTCAGTCTCTGATGATGTTCCTCACCAGAAGGAGATGTCTGAAACCCAGCTGATTACGAGGCAGCTTTGTAGACATCAAGACAAAACGACAGTATTATTCAGAGACAGCGGGCTGCTGCTCGAGACTTTCCTCGGTGCCCAAGAGCAGCTCGTTTTACCCAGCTTTAATATACACACCCAGAGCATGGAGCCATGGCCATTGATCCAGGCTGAGACAGAGAAAGTACGACACACACCCACACACACACACACCCACACACACACCATTATCTCTGCGGGTCGACAACTGTACTGCTATTGATTGATGGACTAGAAGCTGTTAATATTATTTATGGAGGAGAACTACACTGCCCGCTGCCTCCACCGCAGCCCATAATAAGCCATAATTGATGGTTCGGGAGATACCGTCTCCCCCCCACGATGAACCCCAGAGCAGGACGAGGGAGACGGATGGCCCCAGCTACCGTTATGATTGATATTATCAAATTACATAAGCGGCCAACGGGCTTAAGTGGGAGGCATTGATTTTAGATTAGGGCGCCGTTCAACACATCATAGAAGGGACGAGACAGGGGAAATGGACCTTACCTTAGCTTTCTGGAGTACACTCGTTATCATTTCTGCTCTGTTCATGACTTAGCAATGGATCTCCTGTTGACCTTTTCATGTTAAAGCAATATACAATTGTAAAATGTGTTTTAAGAACACTACGGTCAGAGAAGTTTCTTTTTTTTTTTTAGCTTTGTTAGCTAACAGAGTGGTCAAACTGAGCGAAAGTCAATTTTACTCAAAGGGAGGTGGGGATTTGAAAGAGACATATTCTTCTTTGAGTCTTTATTAACTTTATAATGACATTATTGGGGGGCACGGTGGCTTAGTGGTTAGAACGTTCTCCTCACACCTCCATGGTTGGGGGTTCGATTCCCGTCTCCGCCTTGTGTGTGTGGAGTTTGCATGTTCTCCCCGTGCCTTGGGGTTTCCTCCGGGTACTCCGGTTTCCTCCCCCGGTCCAAAGACATGCATGGTAGGTTGATTGGCATCTCTGGAAAAATTGTCCGTAGTGTGTGATTGCTTGAGTGAATAAGAGTGTGTGTGTGCCCTGCGATGGGTTGGCACGCCGTCCAGGGTGTATCCTGCCTTGATGCCCGATGACGCCTGAGATAGGCACAGGCTCCCCGTGACCCGAGGTAGTTCGGATAAGCGGTAGAAAATGAATGAATGAATGAATGAATGAATGAATGACTGTAGGTGAGATCCTTTTGGGCTGCATATGCACTTACAGTCTATGTAACGGTGGAATCCTTACGATACTTCTGGTAATTTCTTGGTCAGGGATGTTGTTTCAGGACTTCGAAACATCTATATTACAAGTGTGTATTTTTGAAAATCAGCTTCCATATGCCATATATATGACATTTTTTTGAAATGTATCAATTTAACCCGGCAGAATAGAAGGGTTTTTATGGGATGTGGTGAGACAGAAGGCTCCTGCTGGATGCCTGGCTCGAGTTAGTGGCAAAAGTATTAGAGGCTCTGGGACAACCGAACATAAACAAGCTCAACTGAAGCTTCTCATTTGTGTGATATAATTGCGCATTCAAGATGGCGAATAGCACAGAGATGAATTTGCTGTGCACGTGTGTGTGCCCGACCTCCAAACGATGAAAGAATATTAAAGGCAATTAACAACCCCAACATGCCCTGTAGTTGTTCATGTTAAATTACACTTGAATCATAACCTGAGAAAACCCCACCACCATCAGACCGCCACGTTTACAAACAGCAAATTTAAAGAGAAGCATCGTCATGCTATAATCTGATCTCCTACACGGTGTCCGTCTGCATCGCGCTAGGAAAATGAGCTATCATTTACAGCTGAAGAATAACTGCAATAAGCAATGTCCAGCTTAAAATTACGGCTGTTGTGGAAGACCGGGGGCCATCCGGATGTGTGCAGTGTGTGTTCCCATTAAGCAGTCTGGTTAAAACACAAATAAAGCCAGACTGTCGCATCAGGATGCAGTTAATGATTGCAGATTATACATAAAGAGTCACTGAGCCAAGATTTTTCTGCTGTAGACTGATCAGAAACTGGACACGAGGTACAAACAGTGAGCCAAACAGAAAATCTGCCAAATATCCAAGCCAGGGTGAAGATTTCATTGAAATGTGTAACTCATCGTAGTGCAGGTGCTGAAAAATTATAATTAAAAAATTAAAATTAAAATAATAAGTAAATAAATTAAATGAAAAGTAATAATTAAACCTGCCTAACTTAGACATTGCATGGTAATTTTTAATGAGCAATTATGTTCAAAATAAATAATATACTTAACCAGACAATCAAATAAACAAACAAACAAACAAACAAACAAACAAACAAACAAATAAATAAATAAATGTTGTTTATTTATTTATTTGATTGGTTGGTTAAGTTACAAACCAATCCTGTGCATCTGAATGCTCTACAAAAAATAATAAAACAAATATTAGATAAACCAATTATTATAATTATTATTATTATTATTATTATTATTATTATTATTATTATTATTATTATTATTATTATTATTAATAATAATAATAATAATAATAATAATAATAATAATAATAATAACAACATGAAGGCATATCTACTATACATGCTTAGGATGTAATATTTAGGAAGAATTATTAAGAATTTAGTATACACACATAATTATAAAAATTAAGAATTAAATACCTTATATATTACGCACCTACTTTTTGTAGCTTTTATCCTACACAGAGTTTCAGGGGACCTGGATTCTATCCTAGGAGACTCAGGGAACAAGTTGGAGGACACCCTGAACAAGGTAATAATGCATCATACAGAACAAACACACACATACACACTCGCTCACATTATAGACAATTTATAGATGGAATTTAGTCTACACATGTCTTTAAACTTTGGGAGGAAACTGGAGAACCCAGAGGAAACCCATAAGCAAACTTAAGGCATTATAACAGTATTGATTGTTACATCAGAGCAGTTTTGAAAAAAGAGAGAAAAAATGGACACTGTCCTTGTTGCACTGTTACAGAGGTGGGAGTAAGTCACACATGTGCAAGTCACAAGTAAGTCTCAAGTAATGAATGTCAAGTCAAAGTCAAGTCGAGTCTTTTTTTAATATTTGTCAAGCAAGTCTCAAGTGTCAAATTTGCGACTTAAAGGCAGGGTCTCCGATTTTTGAGAAATGCTTCAGAAAACTGAGTCGGGCCGAATAATAAACAAAAAAAAAACAAAAAAACATAAAAAACATAACCCATTTATTAGGGGCGTGTTTGTTTTGGTGGTTTAAAATGTCGACATTGGCTTTCAAAATTCGGAGACCCCGCCTTTAAATCTGACTCGAGTCAAGTCATATGACTCGAGTCCCCCATCTCTGCATTGCTCTCAGGAACTCAGGAAGTCTAAGTTGTTGACTTTTGCAGTATGTACACATTATATGAACAATTCAAAATGCATAATAAACACTGCAATAAGTATTTATTTAATATTTAATATAACTTTCTGTCAACTAAATAAAATAATTTCAGATATGTTCATAGAAATTGTTTTTGAGGAACACGTGACCTTGTAAGTTTCCATCTCTCAATCTAGTAAGATGTTTCTGAAACATATGCAGTGAGACACCGTCCAAAAAAAAAAAGCACCAGAAAAATACACACAGCTTTGTTGTTTAAATCTCAGCATCTCTGTGATCGTGAAAGTGACAGTCCATGTTCGAAACTATCCGAAAGCATGTATGTTTGTTTTCTACGCGTGTTCATATTTGATTTCTGGATGACCCAGACCCAAGCAACAGCTGGACGAGTCCTCACAACCGGACCACCGTGACGGGCAGCGACCATTAACGTGTCATTTCCGTTTCCTTTTATCAGGAATGAAAAAGGAACCCCTCTACTTGACCCCTGCTATCATAACATCCTCTCTTTGAAAATCTAGCCTATTCTGTTATGGTATAACAGTTATTAGAACCGCCCTGGGACGATCTTATCCATCCGCCGATTGGAACCGATCATGAAAGGTTCTTCACCTTGTTGTATTAATATTTACAATAAACCTCCTGAGATTGATTCTCGTATTCGGTCCTAAAAAGCGGACGACCGTTACTACGTAAATTCCCCACACAAGAAGAAACAATTAGTGTAGACTGATGGGGCTAATCCAAACTGCGGGAAAAAATATCTCAATGTGCCTTCTGTGTGTAAAACAGCAAGCAGCTTTAGGCGCGACACGAAGGATGAGATGAGAACGTGTATGAAAAACATATCAGAATTCCCCAAGGTCATCACGCCACCTCGCTACACGAAGTTCTAACAGTTTTGCGCGCAAGTTTGCGTTCGTGTCGGTGCGTATGCGCACGTTTGTGTGAAAAACGACACAGATCCTGTGATTTATGCCTCTTCATGACTTTTCTGACACCTCCGCTACGAACGGCTCCTTATTTTAGAAACGACTAATTATCGTTTCATTTCAGAAATCAATGTGTTTTTGTAAACTTTGATTTATTTTTTTTTTCCTTTTCAAAGTTAACTGCTCAGAACGCGGCCGTGAGAGAGACGAGCGTGGAAAGAGAAACTGCGCAGTTGTCGTTCTTCAAGCGTTTTTAATTTACACAGCTCGTAACTGTAATTGAATGCAAATAGGAGGCAGGCTTCGGCTCGAGATTTGACCCTTGGATCACCACCCGAGGAGAAACAAGGCCGGAGTTATGCCTTACCTCACACATCACACGGCAACCTCGGCAACAAGAACGCTTATTCATCGTTGTCATATTTTCCACATTCCAGACTCGGAATGTTAAAAAAAAAAAAAGGAACGAAACACAAACGGGAGAAAGGAGCCATTGAAGGAGTGTTGGCCTTGTTATGTTTTTTTTTTTTTTTAATTTGCGCTGAAATATGATGGATGGTTTATTACATAATAACAAACATCACACCACAGAATCCAATTAAGTTGTTATTGACTTAGTTATAGAGACACACTGTAGGTTCATTAATTCATAGGAAATTGAGCTTTAATTTCATTATAATGCACAGGGAACGTTTTTGTGACGTGTATAAGTGTATAAAAGTGTATTGAGTGTATAAAAAGTTAGTGTTAGGAGTAGGGTGTGTGTGTGTGTGTGTGTGTGTGTGTGTGTGTGGATTTTCTTCATTCAGTTTCTTGTTCAGTACAAATTTGTGATTTTTTTTTTTAATTTAATATCTGGTATCATCATTCACTCATTCTTTAGTAGGCACTGTATCCACATAAAAATAACAGCGCGCACACACACACACACACACACGTTTATAACATGGGATCGTTTTAAAACAAATGTTAATTTTTGGTAATTGTGCTTAGAAAGATTACAGGACTAGAAGTTCAAGGCGATCACTTTAACACACACACTCTCTCACACACAGACACCCACCCACCCACACACACACACACACACACACCCACACACACATACTTCCAAGGCCAATCTAAAATCCAACACAGGTCTGTTCACAGTGAAGCCCTCCATGATTAATTGCCTCCAATTACATGCTGAATGGCAAATTTGACTGATTCATATGATCTGTCCCCCAAACATAATCTCTGTCTCTCTCTCTCTCTCTCTCTCTCTCTTTCTATCACACACACACACACACACACACACACACACACACACACACACCCCTTCACTCACTCACTTACTTTCCAACTCGTTTGCTCTTTCACAGCTGTGGACAGGAAAGTCTCTCAGCACAGACGCCAGATTTCTGCCAAACAGTCAGCAACGTTTACACAATGTCCAAACCCGGGAGCTGTCAGAACAAACACACACACACACACACACACACACACACACACACACACACATTTTTCATTCATCCCATTTTGATTTAACTAGGCCTGATATACAAGCTAAAGCAGGATAACACACATACACACACACACACACACACACACATATATACACACACACACACACACACACATACACACACACACACATATACACACATACACACACATACACACACACATATATACACACACACACGCACACACACACACACACATACACACACATATACATACACATACACACACTCGCAAACGCGCATACACACGCTCACACACACAGATGTGTTACCATCCCAATGCTAATTAATAAATAATCTAATAAATAATAAGTAAAGATTTGTAACCATGGGGGAAAATTTATTTTAATATTAATTAATTTTATTATTTATTTCTTAATTTTTTATTTAAAAAAAAATCCTGAAATCCTTCCCATAGCACAAAACTGACCTTATAAAACACTGACACAGGAAACTCCTTCCATAAAGGAATTACTGTACGTATCGTCCACCTTACAAGTCCTGAGATTTTATCATAAAAACGATCACTTTTTCAAGCGAGCGCTAGTTATAGAAAACTAATCAACACCTTCAGGAATCTATAATCATCATACTGAAGAGTTCAATAACACTGTGGTATAAACAACTTTACACAGAAATCTAATGATCTGGTTATTGAGTTGCTTTTGTAATGCTTGTAAAACTTTATCCAGAAGCGTAACCAGATCATACACACACACACACACACACACACACACACACACACACACACACACACGTTTCATCTGAAGATCACTACATACTACATAGTCTTTTTTTATGCTGCTCCTGCATGAAAATAATGCACTTTACCATTGCTATTGGCATACCCGCACAGGGCTCTTAAAAAGACAGAGTGTGTGTTTGATGATAGAGGACACACACTTACACGTGTTCCACTGTAAGCCTCTGAAATATTTCACTGGCAATCTTTTCAGGCAGGCCCTTCTGTTTTGTAAGCGCTTGGCCTGAGCACACAAATCCAAATACATTCATGCTGTTTGTTTCCTCTGCAAATCCTTTCCTTTACCACATGGCTTGGAACGCATTTCAATGGGGGATCACACACACACACACACACACACACACACACACACACACAGAAAGAGAGAGAGAGTCTGACAACAATTAAACACAGACCGTGTTTGTACTTGGGGAAAGAGTAGCTGTTGCATTATAAGCCCGGGCAGCCCGTGGCCAGCCGCGGAAGTCCTATTAAAAGAGAAAAATCAGCATGAACAGCTGTTGTCTGTGCTTTTCTCTGCCTCTTCGCCCTGACTGCCATGTTTCATTCCTTTTTTGGAGCCTCGTGTGGGGACACCGCAGACTTCTAAGTACTACCCACATGGCACACACATGAGAACGGCGAGGTGAGGAGTGATCAGAAAACAGGAGATGTGAGGAGGTACAGTAGTATGGAGTAGAATATAAAAGAGGAAACGATGTGTAGAACGATAAAGCAGAAAGGTAACGGCTACACAGCCAACGCTGGCACAGAACGGCCGAAGAGACGGTGCTCAGTTACTATAAGTACGTGTGTTTATCGTCTGGAGTGACCTGAAAAGTCAAAATGATTGCTGGTTCTGACACAGTGTTAACGTTCCTCAATATGAGGAAGAACATGCGAGTTTTCATAACAGGCGATGAGTATTTTCTTAATAGACAATCCTCAGATATCTTGGTGGAATATAATAATAATAATAATAACAATAATAATAATAATAATAATAATAATAATAATAATAATAATAATAATAATAATAATAATAATAAAGTTTATAATACATATAGCCTAAG
Source organism: Tachysurus vachellii (assembly GCF_030014155.1). NCBI lineage: Eukaryota > Metazoa > Chordata > Actinopteri > Siluriformes > Bagridae > Tachysurus > Tachysurus vachellii. Next base: position 14,166,220 of record NC_083482.1, on the reverse strand, counting down.
TGTTAGATTTTATTAATATTTATTTATTTATTTATTTATTTATTTATTTATTTATTTATTTATTTATTTATTTATTTATTTATTTGAATATGCTTTTCACCTTGAAATGGGAGGGATTTCATCAGAAAGATGAATAAATAAATACATATATTCAAGGGTTTTTTGTCTAATATTAGTAATATTAAAATAAGATACACTTAATACACTCTCTCTCTCTCACTCATTTTTTATCGCTTATCCGAACTACCTCGGGTTACGGGGAGCCTGTGCCTATCTCAGGCGTCATCGGGCATCAAGGCAGGATATACCCTGGACGGAGTGCACTTAATACACTGCATGATAATTAAAAGATTATCTCTACGAGATGGAGAAAAAAGTGACCAGCATTAAAGTCTATATCTGTTGCTGAAAGTGGACAGAAGCTGGGGATGAATTTGTTATTACACCTGTTTAGTGATTATAAACTGGATAAAATACACCGATGCTAATTCTGGAAGTTATATTAGTTCATAATTAATTCTTTATATTTTTATAAATAATTATAATAGAAATCTGTGTGCATATGTGTGTGTGTGTGTGTGTGTGTCTGAGGGGTGGGGGGGTTCTGAAAGTCTGAGAGGTAGCTATAGCTGTGTGATTGTATCTGCGTGTGTGTGTGCATGTGTGTGTGTGTGTGTGTGTGTGTGTGTGCATGTGTCTGTGTGTATGTATGTGTGAGTGTATGTGAGTGTATGTGTGTCTGTGTGTGTGTGTGAGTGTCTGGGGGGGTTCTGTAAGTCTGAGAGGTAGCTATAGCTGTGTGATTGTATCTGCGTGTCTGTGTGCATGTGTGTGTGTGTGTCTGTGTGTATGTATGTGTGAGTGTATGTGTGTGTCTGTCTGTGTGTGTACTGTATGTGTGAGTGTATGTGTGTGTGTGTGTGTCTGTACGTGTGAGTGCATGTGTGTGTCTGTGTGTGTGTGTGTGTGTGTGTGTGTGAGGGTTGGTGGGGGTTCTGAAAGTCTGAAAGGTAGCTGGAGGAGTGTGATTGAGTGTGTTTATGCAGTCCATCACTGCCACACTAGAGCGAGCCCACCTGTAGTCTGGGAGTCATTACGGCGAGGTCAGGGGATATCCTCCATGTAAACGCAAACTCACTTCAGCTCAAATTGGCTGTAAAGATCCCATTTCCTCTCGCTCGCCACCCCAACCACCTGTAGAGCGATGGGGCTTGACAGCAGCTCGGTCCCCCGGTGTCCATTACAGCCACATTACAACCCACAGTGGGGGAACTCCAACATTTAAGAGCTGAATGTTATTCAAGACTTTTCAGGACAAAATCTGCTGAATAACTGAATAATTAAAGCTGGACATTAGGACTGGATATGACTCATTGTTCTGGAGAGGGTTTCTTCTTCTGAGGTCTTGTTTAGAAAAATATTGTTAACTGACATTGTTAACTGTTAGTCTAGAACAATTATAAATAAATATAATTATAAATTAATTTTTTTTATAAAATAGTGTGAAAATATAAAATACGAACAGATTAAACCGTGCCCTGCGATGGGTTGGCACTCCGTCCAGGGTGTATCCTGCCTTGATGCCCGATGACGCCTGAGATAGGCACAGGCTCCCCGTGACCCGAGGTAGTTCGGATAAGTGGTAGAAGATGAATGAATGAATGAATGAATGAATGAATGAACAGATTAAAAGAAATCTGGTGTCTCTTTTTTTAATTATTATTTTGCTAGCATGATTTAGCTCACTGCACAACAATACTGATTTATCACCTTTATCCATAAAATGAAACAATTTTATCCTGATGGGTGTGGTCCAGCATGACTCCGCCCCTATGTCCATCAAATGAGTGATTGAGTTCTAATGACTGACTGCATTATTTCAGTCATATTTTACTGTTAAGAATGTTTACAGACAACAATAATACATATTGAATTAGAAATAAAGATGGAAAAAAGTAAAAAAAAAAAAATATGATCTATGTATGTTTCATTTTCTTTGTTATTTTTTAAATAATAAATGAAGTATATGTAAATAGCAAACAACTAATTAAGTAACTAACTAACTAACTAAATAAATAAATAACTGTTTATGTGCAAAATATTTGTTTCATACAAATTATTGAATCTTAGAAATTTATACAAATACATTTCTAACTTCTAAGCAATGTGTCTAACTTATTATAAGGGGAAAAGAGTATTAACTTATTAACTTATTTTATTTTGTTAAAAAAAAATGAAATATGACTTTACAATATAAACCAGCAGATATTTCTTCTCTGTTTTTTTTTTTTTCTTTTTTTTTAAATAATTTTATTGGATAACACAAATCATTATTTTCCAGATAAATCCCAAACAGCTCATCAGATCTTTACCCATCATTGTTACATATCGGTCGACGTGATTAAAGCTAATGCACCTTGCAATGTATTACTAGAGGTGACAGTACTGATGGTCACAGAGCAAAGCCTTTGAAATTGATTAGGCCAAGAAGCGATTTGCAATTAACCCGTCATTAATCAGAAGTTACAATTTCCTTAATCAGGAAAGGCCATAAGTGATACAATCCATTTGCCAGCCTGTATTTTGCATCACAATCATGGACATCTAGTGATCTTGCAACGTGCTGAGTACAGTCATGTATGCTAATAAGTTAAGAGTAACTCCATCCTGAAATACATTAAATACATTTGTATTAAAGTATTTGTCATATATCATGCTGTATATTCATTATTTCTGTGAGGAATTGCCAGTTATCTCTAATTTCTGCCATGCTGACTTCACATTGTTAGCACGCTATCCAGTGGAGTTTAATAAGAGAACATTTTACGATAATGGACATAAATGTTTCAGTGATACCTCCTAAAAACAAAACATACAGAGGTTTTTTTTCCAGCAACATTGATGAAATAATTTAACACAGATGTAGCACAGCGGCAGCAATGCAGCTATACTGCCATCACGCTAGTGCATGTGCTAGGCTAAAAAGTTAGCAATTTACAAGAAGACAGTATTAGTGTGGAAGTTGAAGCTTTGGAAGCTGTGCATTTTGGTCTGCTGGACAGAGTTGAGGATTAAAGTGCTTCTGGAATATGGGAAAATGGACAGCGGACGAAGAAACGTGAGACAGAATGGTCATTCAACCTGGAAACTTGTGAAATATCTACCTAGCTCAAGTTTTTAGACGTAACCAAGGACGAGGTCACAACATTCTCACAGTCAACAGTGAAGATTTTTTCTGTAAATTGATTTTACTTGATCTGTTAATTTTATGTCGTGTCACTGCTTTAGTTAGTTTAGATTTGTAATGTAATTCTGTTCGTTTCAGCCAACACGATACTGTACATTTACATTTACATTTACATTTACAGCATTTGGCAGACGCCCTTATCCAGAGCGACGTACATAAGTACTTAAATCTCTAGCATTGAATACATTAATGCTGGCTCACTAAGTTACATACTTAAGATACCATGAGTTTAAAACATTTGTTCAAAGTTACAATGAAAAAAGTGCCAAAGGTTTTTTTTTTTTTTTTAAATGCAAAAGATAAGGAAAGAAGTGCTAGTTGAAGTGTTTCCTGAATAAGTAGGTCTTCAAGTAAGATTATTGTATCTACTGATAATCTACTGTAAGATTATTGTAACAGATTTTTCTATTTCTTTTTTCTTTGTTTAACTGTCTGATAGATCATGTCTCATTTCTGTGCTAATCATAAAGAAATCATTCCTGTTGGTCTTCTTTAGAGGTTTATCAAATACCCAAACTAGACAGACAGATTATGACCTAGTGCTGTACACTGTACAATGGATTGCAGAAAAATCTCATTGGAACAGATGGTATTGTGTGTAATATATAAAACTTTTAACCATAGACCAACCTATAAGGTAAAACATTTTTTATTACAAAATAAATCCTGAAGATTTAGCACAATAACATCAATATAGAAACTTAGATGAAAAACCTGGGACATTTTGAGTGCCATATAATATGCAGTGGAGTACACCAAAAAGCTCAATAAAACAGATGGCATTGTGGGTAATATATGAAACTGTTAACCATAGACCAACCTATGGCTGAAAGACGTTAATATTTTCCTTTAAATGATTACACTCGCTTACACTTTTTCCGTGTAGACGTTGTGGCCGGTGATGAAACGTTTCTCCTGTCCCAGATAACACCACACCTGTGATCGGGTTGTTGTTCGAGTGTCACCCAGGCCTATCTGCCTCAGATTAGATAACGTCCTTATCATCTTCATTGCATACCGAGCTGTCCAAAAGCCTGGGAACTTGCAGCACAAATCTGAACCACCCCCACCCCAAACCCCCTAGAGAGACCGAAGTGAAACAAAGACATGTGCTATGATATGGATTTTAAATAGAATTTGATTTTTCTGAAAAGTTATTTGTTGAAAGATGTTTTCTGGAAGGTGCGTTTCTGTCCTAGTTTCGAGCTTTTATCTGTACGTATATTAACATTCCAGTTCATTCCATGCTCATAGATTATGCAGTACTTAATAATGTTGTATCGCAGTACATATGAAAAATTTCCCAAAAATCTAAAGCTACTCAATCACTGAAAATGGAAATGGGAAACTCATTTTACACACTTGCCAAATTTTGTCCATCCAAGTCAGGATGTGTTCCAAAAAGGTGTACCAAGTGAAAATGATACCAAAAACAAAAGTTGCGCAAACAAATTAATAATCATGACACCAAGGAGCCAAAACGTGGTGACGCGTACCAGATGAGGGCCTCGTTGCATGATTGATCAGTTTCTGCATTGCAAGCGTGGCCACAACCACCTCCAGCAGTTCTGGAATGTCTGATAAAATGATATTAATTCCACACATTAATGAGATTAATGAATTTGAATGGCTGGAAGAAGAGAGGGTTTTGGTTTTTTTGTCTGGACCCTGAAATAATAACCCAAAAGCAATTACCGTGCATCCATCAATCCAAAGCAGACATCTAATTATCTCTCCATTTCTGAAGTCCTCGCACTTCTCCAGCTCTCATTTGTAACCCGTGATATGTTATTTTTTCATTAATGGAGCTCCACAATACAGCGATGTGTAACTATACAGTGGGACTCAGATGTTGCGGAAACATGATGGAACGTTCCAGAGCGCCATGCTGAGAGATCCAGATTTCTGATGATTAATGATGATGTCACATCATGAAAAATGGTGGTCCCTGCAGCTATGGATAACTCCTTGTTATCCTGCTACAAGAAAATAGAGTTACCGATATCTAGCAACTGGGATCAACATAACTTCACAAGCTAGGACACGGTTTAATCTGGACACACATTCAATAAATATCACATTTTTAAAACTAGACTTAGATTTCAGTTCACTTGTAATTTTTTATCAGATGATCAGGTATTGATCTAGTTTTTTACAGCCTTGTCCAATGCTTTTGAAATCAAACTATACACAAATGTGTGTTATGTTAACTATCTGGATAGTTTTAGAAGTCTGGCTACGAAATTATTGTGTTAGTTTATGTCAACAGCCAGCAAGCTTTTGTAAGGGAAAAATTATAAACTTATGAATATGACTTTATTATTTTTACCTTAGAATTCCTCTCATACATCAGGTTAGCTCATGCTAGCTAGGTATCTAGTGTAAGCAGTGGAGACTGTAAACATTAATGAACTTAAAATTAACCAAAAATCCTGTCAGGTTAGCTCATATTAGCTATCTAGCCAAAGGAAGTATTATAATCATACAAAGGTATAAGATGATTTTTAGTTGTATTCATGTCACTTTACTTTATAATAAGTAGGAATCAAGCGCTAGAGATACGCAAGTAATAAAGATCAATAAATACACCAATAATGTTAACTTAAAATCATTTTACAAATCCTTCAGGTTAGCTCATGTTAGCTATCTAGAAAAAGGAATAATTTCAAACATATGAATATGATTAAAATAAAGTATTATGAATCTATGTATATGATTTAGAAATCATTCAAATCATGTCAGTTAAGCCCATGATAGCTTAATATTTTGATTTTGAGCAATAAAAAATAAAACAAAAAATCCTCTCAGAAATCCTCTCAGATTTTGAACAATAATAAATAATTTAAAATTCCTCTCAGAAATCCTTTCAGATTGTGAATAATAAAAAATAAATCTTAAAATCCTTCCAGAAATCCTGGCAGATTTTGAACAATAATAATTACAATTTAAAATTACTCTCAGAAACTATGACAAATTTTGAAAAAATAAAAATAAAAAATCCTCTCAGAAATCTCCTCAGATTTTGAACAATAATAAATAAATCTTAAAATTTCTCTCAGAAATCCTGTCAGATTAGTTTATTCAAGCTAGTCACCTAGCAGGTGTTAAAGAGTAATGATAAGAACTTAAAAATCTTTTGGAAATCCTGTCAGATTCTTATCTTAATAGTGAAATATTCTCTCATAAATCCTCATGTTAGCTCATGGTAGTAAGCTAGCTTGCTTTATTGAAGATTATGAACATAAATAATTTTATTAAATTTCAGGGGTTAGCTAAGTAAAAATGTAAATTCTTGCAAAATTCATACATTTCTGAGTAGACACATGCTTCCGTATACTGTAACTGTTGCTTTATTCAAGAACCTGAGATAAATCTTCTTCTAGAATTGGCTTTCTGAAAGCCCACCCACTTTCCTACTTGACTCAACCCCTTTGCCACCCTTTGACCATTACAGCTGCACAAACAGCCTCTTTACTAATACCCCACTTCCCTCAAACAAACAGTGCTGCCCTCACATCTGCAGCTCGGTCCATTTTTGAATAAAAATGGCTACAAGGGCAGGTTTTTCTTAGACTTCCAGTGACTTCTGTCATTAATTAAAGTTAATTAATTAATTCTGTCATAAAGCTTCCTGTTTTGCCAAAAAATACAGTATATAGTAGGCATGTATATATTTATACACTTACACAAATACAAACTATAAAATATTTTTAAGTAAAGGACGGTCCAAGATGTCTCTAACTTGGCTATGCCTTACAGGAAGAGCCTCAGTGATGTTATTGTCTCCACAGGAGGCTGTATGAAATATTATACCGCTAGATTCTTAGTAGTGCTGCCTGTAATCACATTGACAGATTTATATTAATGCACTGATTCGTTTAAACATGTATCGTTTCTATAGTAACATCTCATTCACAAAGCAATAAAGGATAATAATAAAATGTTATACAAATGTTATTTAGCAAACAACATATGATCATTGATGTGGTGAAGATTTCTGTAAGAAGATGTTAGAAAATGGAAGGAGTCTCCAGTATCAGCATTTTGGTGAAATTATCAGTGATGATAACATGAACTATAAATTGTCTTGCAAATGTTCCATAATATTAAATGTGTGTACAAGTTAATAAAAAGCAGGATGTTTTTTGATTAATAATAAATTTAAATATTATCATTGTCATTCATTTGCTGCGAAGAATTGAAAAATCTTCATTGGTTACATGACACCAATCTGGCTTTGTGACGGCTCTCATTCTTTTCTTATTACGAAGGGTGCCAATTCTTTTGCAGCTGGAGTTTTGCAAAAAAAAAAAAAAAGGCACTACGTACGTTGTTTTTACACCATTTACTACTGGAATACCATAAATAAAACTCTATCTTTCTCTATCCACTCTATCTTTCTATATATACTAAATTCAATACAGAACTTTGAAGAGAACTTGAGAACTTCTTTATGTGCCCTTCTGTAAATTCCTGAATTTCTCTGACTTATATTCGTAGCTAATCATAGCTTGAGTCAGGACTGGCTTCTGTGCTCCCCCCACACTAGCTGAAGTCTTATAGTCTTCATGTAATGTACCGCAGCTGTCCAAACACACACACAGATAAACATACATTTATAATTTCATCAGTGTCCTTCTTCTCGGTAAACCTCAGAGAGCCTTAGCCAGTACTAGCTCATTTTAATGTTCATCGACATGTATTATTCACCCAGACATTGTGTATTCACAGATTGCGCATGGTATTGCCTTACAGTATTGCAAACAAGAATCATACTTAAATATGCTTTTCATTACCCATAATCGGGTATGAAAAAAACAAACACTCACTCGAATCATACTGTATGAGAGTATCTCAGTATCCATTCCAAATTCAAACAGAGGATAAATAAATATTTCATATGAAGCTATTAGTGCAGTCCATACAGACTGCGATACGCCATATATAATGTTTCAGAAGAGGGTTGTTTTTAGGGCACTTACTGTTAGGGCTGATAAACACACTCACACTGACCCCAGTTTCACATTATAGGTCGTGCGAGCTGACATCTGAACGTGCGTCAGACGTGTGTTTTACGACTCAACCATCGCAGCAAAGACAGGTTAACTGTAATATCCCGAGTAGCTTCAGTTTTAATTTCAATAAACCCATTGCAGCAGCCGGAGACTGGGGCATTTGCTAACATGGGATCTGCTGTTTGAAGAGCTCACAAAATAGCATACAGTGTGCTCATAAAAGCCCATTAGTTTTCATAAACATCATCAAAGTTATTTATTGAGCATACACTAGTTGCATGCATGCACAAGAGGGGAGCTGTGCTTTCAGGCTTTGAAGAGATGCCGTACGGAGCCAAGGAGGAGCCAGCCGAACAAAAGTTGGAAGACATTAAATTAAACAGCAATGTGGAGCACTTGTGGTAATAAAACAACAATGGAAAACTTCACATAAACACAACGAGAATGGATATCAGACACGAGGGCAGGAAAAAAAAAACACAGCATGTTATTCTCCATGCACATGCCCTCTTAACATTGTTCAGGAGTGTGGTGTTTGTATGCAATTCAATATAAAGCACAGGGTCAATATGAACATCTATTCAAACATGGAAATGTGTCTCTGTGTCAGCTTGTCAACACTGGACATGAGGCCTCTATTAGTGCTAAACTGATGACAGCCATTCAGTTCTGGACAGGCCCATCCATTATATTTATACACCAACCCCATCCCCACTACATTTCACCGCAGGGTCTAATGCAGGCCAGCTTCTGAAAGCTCACCCCCGACAGCGAGGGCAAAAGGGCCACTGCTGTTTGATGGACAGGTCTGGAAGACCACACTACCAGTTCCTTCTACACTGAGCATGCATGACCATGACAGAACTGGATCAGCATCTCTTCCAGCTTGGTGACATTATTATTCTAGCAAAAAAAATAAATAAATGAGCAGGGATCACATTCGCTATTCCCAACCGTCTCTCCTTCAAACACTGTTGATTACAATTTATTACAAGGGCTATTGCGAATACACAGGCATTAATAACAAAGAACTGAAGCGCTAAAGAGCTGAGAATTTTGCATGTTATCCATTCAGTGCAAATGGTGTTTAGAAAGAAAGCCATCAGGATTGGTCTGGAAGTGAAATCAAATCCTTTGACTTCCAAAATCTATTTTTTAACCAAGCTGCACTGGGATTAGTGACAGGATTCACAATCTTCCTGTCCAAATACACCAAATGAATTGTCTATGACCTCAAGCTTTGACCATACATACGTTTTCTAGATTTAGAATAGCTAAAGTCAGGATTGTGTTGAAAAGGAAAATCTCCTCTGGCGTCATCTCACTGAATCATCTCACTGAGTCATCTCAAGAGTCATCTCACTGAATTATCCTACTAAATCATCTCACTGAATCATCTCACTGAATCACCTCACAGAATCATCTTACAGGGTCATCTCACTGAATCATCTCAAAAGTCATCTCACTGAAGTATCCTACTAAATCATCTCACTGAATCATCTTACAGAGTCATCTCACTGAATCATATTACGGAGTCAGCTTGAAAATTTATATTAAAACAGAGAGTGCAGAGAGAGTCAGGATAACAGCACCAAAAAATAAACACACCCCAAAACGGCACATAATCATTTATGATAATCATTGCAATATTTTTTAAATATCTAATCCTCAAACATGTTAATAAATAAACAATTAACTAATAAACACTATATTAGGACAATTTGTCTACTGTACTGTATCTGGAAAGTTCTTTTGCGGTAAAAAAAAAAAAAAAAGACTAGCGATCTGTTCAACCCAGTGAGTCCATATGCTAAGTTAGCTTCTTCTTGGCTCTCTGATGCATCACTGTAGTAGCATAATCAATCTGCTTTGAGGTCTCTCTAAGCACTCACTAGCTATCTGAATGGATCACACAATAATCTCCACCTGGCCTCCAACCATATCCACAATAATTATTTAGTCCTCAAACGTAGCTGACAGGAAAAATGAGTAACCATCAGCAGGAGAGCAGGTGTTTTTCTTCTTGCAGCCGCTCCTCACGTCTCTCCAGCGCCTGTAGCAGAGATGCTTGTATACAAGGCCAATATTGATTTTGAAACCGTTTGACGAAGGATAAATAAGATTGGAGAGAAGGGACGCTTTAGCCATGAGCTTTTTGATCAATCAACATGTCACAGCTGCTACTAAATTCAATTCTTATTTATCAGAATTGCCAGCTTGGACAGAACGGCAGGCGGAGGAGTCACAAATCTTCCAGCAAACTATGCAGCTGTAATTTCAGGCCATTGCACTTCATATCAGTCAAGAAGGTCGAAAATGACTATGGTGTAAACACAACACCATCAACTGAAATGATGTGATCTGGGGTGGAATTAACCGTAACATACAAAACAGCCATTGTAAGCTCCAGCTGACATATTAAGGTGGTCATCTGTAGGGTTTAGTTTACTGCTAACACAAATCAGACATGGGGGTTTAGTTGGGAGGCATAGATGGGTGTTTTTTTGTTGTGGTAAAGTGATATTAGCCCAAATGATTTTTTACTATGACTAGCATATTGAAGCATCTAGCGTACTGTCTCTTGATGGAGACTCACATTCAGTCACAGTGATTAAGGAGGGAAAAAGAGAGAGAGAGAGAGAGAGAGAGAGAGAGAGAGAGAGAGAGAGATTAATTTAATTGAAAACACCAGATGTTGGGGGGGGGGGGGGGGGGGGGGGACGACTTGACTCGAAAACCCAACTTTGTTCAAATTTTTCCCAAATATATTTCATATTCATTTATTCATTCCTTGAACATTTTTTTCCAAAAAAAAAAATATATATATTTATTTATCTATTTATTTGTTTATTTATTTGTTTACTTATTTTAAAGTGGCCGAAAAACACAATTTGCATAAAAATGCCACAAAGAAATGAATATTTTTATTGAATTAATTCATTGATTAATTAATAATAAGACACAACAATTATAAACCATATTTATAGAATAAAATAATGACTTTTTCATAAGGAATACATTTTATCTATTCAGGAATTAAATTTTAGCCAGCACTTACATGTAAGAAAAAAAAGGAAAACTGTGTTTCCTGTCTTGCACCGGGTCACTTCCGTAAACTGAACTTTTCAAACCGATCACAGAAATCTCTCTGGGTCAACATCCTGAAATTATATCATAGTCCTCTAGACATTCTTTACATTTATAATGAGGTACATAACAGATTGAATTCTGTGTAGTTAATATTGTATAACATGACAACAATAAAGAAACATCTACACAACAATAAACTCTCTACGCCTTTTTAAATAGAACTGCACTGGTCACTATGGTGATTGACATGAAGAAAAAAAAAGTAAACATGTTTGTCTACAGCAAGGATACTCAAGTCGTTTAATGCATATTAAAGCTCATTTCCGCACAATATGAATAATTAATCACAAACAAGATTAACAAGATGAAACTTTTCATGTCTATTACATAAAAATATCCCTCAAACAAAGATGGTTAAAAACTGTACCATCGTATTAGAGTGTAGGTTTAATTAAACACACTGCACTTGACCGTGTGATTTTTAAGTTTTTTCTTTAAAGAACAAGAATATAAATGATTTCTTAGCGCTTCAGGAACAAAGTCTTGTATTGATTTTTATTTTTCCTCAGAGATGGTAAACAGAAGAGAGTAGGAGTTAAACTACATAAATATAATAATCTCTGATGGACAATATGTCCACGCTCACTTGGCCAAAGGTCAGTCCAAACCTGTAATTTCCACACAATGCAGTTTGATGAACACGGAAACATTAGTTTCTTTTTCGATCGAGCCTCCACCCCACCCCGACTGCCCACACCCCGAATAACAGCCCCCCACTCTGATTACTGTGTGTATCAATCAATTTCTGAATGATCTAAAACACCACAGCTAAACAAAGGACAGAGATGGAGAGTAGTAAATAAAGCCTGACTTTAAAACACATTAATCACCAGGTTATTACACACACACACACACACACACACACACACACACACACACACAAACACACACACACACCTACCTCTTAACCGGTATTGATCACCTAGAGTGTATTTGTGCCGTGGGTTGCATTGTTAAAAAACTACCATGTGTGAGATTCAATAAAAGTAATGGAAAGTGGAGAGAATTGTGGGTAAAAAAAAAAAAAAAAAATAGTCCAGAATACAATACGGAATCAAGGCAGGACAAGACACTAAATATTACTGCAACATGGAAAGTTCATCAATATACCAAAAACACAAAATACTGCATATTGTCGTACAAGATTAATGTTAATAAGGCCAAAATACGTAAAAGTGAGAAAGCCTTTCATTACTAAGACACGATCGGAATGTTGTTAGAGGAACATAATCAACAACAGGGTGGTGTGGACGGTGTCCAGAAGAAAGTGGAATAGTTTTATTCCTCTTATACCACAACAACACAACAATCTTTCTATTCTTACCACTTTTTAGCCACTTAGAGTTACTTTTCATTTTCAACCATCTCTGAAAGTCGTTCTTCGGCGATGTACCTGGAGACTCCTTCCATTAAGAAGAAAACAATTGTTCTTATAGAAAACTTTTACCATCTTAAATTTTTTTCTGTCGGTTGTTTTTCTTCTTGTTAGATTCGTTATTCAATCTTATTTGATCTTAAATCTAATCTTAAATTTAATTTGCTTATGAGTTGTTTGTCTTGATCTTGAAAATGAAGGACAGTACATAACCTAAAAAACACTAGAATACTGTTTCAGAAATGGTTAAATTTAAATCTCTAACAGGATTATTTTCTTTTTAAACACTAAAACTATATTTATATCATTCCTATGCTTGTTATTGTATTTTAAAAGGACCATTGTTAAAAAATAATGTAACTGCATACTGTACTGTGTATGATAAAAAAAAAAAATTTATTGTAATGAATTATATTTAAGAGGATACACTTGTTGATGTAAAAAAAATAATAATCTTTTGGGATTTTTTTAAATTAATTTTATTTATTTATTTATTTATTTATTTTGTATTTAAAATAATATTTTTTTTTTCAAACAGTCCCAGACTCATTCGCAAAATATGAACACAAACTTAAATATTACATTTTTATTACGTTAGAGTTTAAAAAAATACTTAAATATATGCTTCATAATACATTTCAAGTATTAACTCTTGAAAAAAAATGGTCAGAAATTCACCATCTTTTAAGGACGAGCCAATTAAACTCACACGCAAAAACACATTCAGATGCCAGTTTCCTGCAGGCGATTAGATTCACACCTCTGCCCATTTTCCTTGAAAGGGAAAGCGATCCGAACGAAACGCTGCGATTAAAACCGATATTCAAGATGAATTGAAGGCACAGCAGTGAAAATCTATCTTCAAAATTGATTTCGCTAAAATCTCCCTGGAGCTACTTGGAGGTAAAAAATGGATCAGAATTCAGCGAGAGTGGTGGGGAGGGACTGCCCGGCACTTTACAGAAGGAAAATTATGAATGAAACGTCACATCTAAATGTAGAGAAGTGATTCATCTGAAGGCCTTATGACAGCCTAAGCATGTGTGTATGTGTGTGTCAGTGGATGGAGGCAGTGGATGTTTTGACAGCTTTGATTTGGATTAAACTCTTGCTAATGGGATCTTTTTTTTAAGGCCAAAAAAAGGTATTCCTTCAAAGCAGGATAATCAATTATGATGAATAATGCATGGCTTGAATTAAGGTCTACTGTCATTAATATGTCTCATTAGATGAGTGAGTAAGGAAGAGAGAGAGAAGGAAGAGAGAGAAAGAGAGAGAGAGAGAGAAGCCCCTCCCATTTCTCCCATCTCTTTTTTCATTAAAGTAAGAAGAAAATCCTGTTTGTACTCCATTGTGATGTCTTTGTATCATATGCGTCATAATGTAAAATTCTCATTGCAAAATATCTCTTTGTGGTTCATCAGATTAATACACAAAATGACATAAAGTTTCTAGATGTCATCATTTTCCACTGATTGATTTATTAAGACCAGGTTTCTCATCTCTCGCTTGATGCCTAATTTCACATCCATAACCATGTTTAAACACGACAACAAACCAAACACTTAACTATGACATCATGTAAGCTGTCGATTATTAATTGCACTTATTACCTTCCTGTACCCATGTGCGTAAGTGTGCGTGTCTCTCCGTGTCTTTGGAGCGGAGTTATCCTCAGATATCACCATTATCTTGATGGATGTTGGAGTGAAAGGTGGTGGAAGGGGGGTGAGATGGTCGACTGGTTTTAAGACAAAGGGAACACACAGCCCTGATTGGTGGGTTATGAGCTATGGTTGCCTTTTACAATGGGAGTTGTTGTCTGAAGGGTATGAAAAGATACCACACGCGCAGCGTCATGGCTGAAGAAAGAAAAAAAAAGTAGGAGTAAAACCACAGAATATCAACACGCACCCATGCTGAGGTTATAATCAACAGCGAACCTGGAAAAAACACCACGGATACACCCTCTTATGAGATTCAAAGAATAAACCAAGACCTTCTGTGGGTCTTGTCTTTAACTTTTTTTTTTTATTAATATCAGGACATTTTATTTCCTCAATCCTGGACCATATCTCGGGATAAGAACAGAGATCGATATCTTAAAGCTGCAGGGAGATTCAGGGAACTGTTCAAGAACAGTGAGTCTGTGTCTGCTCAGCGTAGCGGTTTCCATAGCTATTAAGCTGTGATTGCTTCGCACTGAAACAAAGATTTCTCTGAAGAAGCTGTGGTAGGTCATCCTGACAGAGCATCTACTTCACGCTAGTCATTTAGCTAGCAGCAGGATTGAAGTGAATATTGCCTGGGCCTGGGACAAACCATTTTAGATGCACTCCACCCACAGAAAAACCCAAAGAAACAAACACACAGATTGCAAAATGTGGCATCTGTAACTCATAAGCAACTCATTTTATGATGCGATCATCAATACTGCTATTATGTTCAGACGTTTGTATTTTGTGTACTTGAGTCACGCAATAAATCCACTAAATAGAGATACTATATATATGAAAGAATACAATTCCTGTAGTTGGGGGGAAAAAAAACCACAATAAAACAAACAATATTAATCCAATTTTAGTTTCATTAAAAATTTTAGACACGATCAGTCAGTCGTAGTCTAAATATGAATAGATAAACCCACTTGACCCTTGTGGGACCATCATAGCTATGATAATAGGACTGTCTACAGATATAAAACACCCCTGAATAAGTTAAACAAGGAAAAAGTGGAGGAAATACAGAAATACAAGCTTAGTGGCAGATCCAAAGCATCCAAGGTGCACCAAGAGGTAGGAAGTTCAGGCTTCAAGCTGCTGAAGATGGCAGCGTTCCCTTTTCTACTGGCAGCGGTGCCGGAGATGCTGCCAGACCCTGCTCTGATTCATGGAGCTATTTAAAGAAGTGGCCTACAAATTAAGAGCAGAAACATTATATAATCAGGTGTTCACCTTTCCTTGTGAATGGTGTTTGAGAATAGTTTTACATGTTGGATTTAAAATATAGTTTACAATCCAACGTCAAAGTCTGGAGATTGTTGCTTTAAGGAGCCGGTAAATCTACTTTTCTTTCGTGTATTCTTACGTATGGAATAAATCAGTGACAGGTTGAGTGGTGTGATGAAGCCTGAAGCAAAGTGGTGGCTCATCCAACAAGACCCTTAAGTAAGCAAGAAATATAATAGTAATAAATAAATTTGGGGGCACGGTGGCTTAGTGGTTAGCACGTTCGGCTCACACCTCCAGGGTTGGGGGTTCGATTCCCGCCTCCGCCTTGTGTGTGTGGAGTTTGCATGTTCTCCCCGTGCCTCGGGGGTTTCCTCCGGGTACTCCGGTTTCCTCCCCCAGTCCAAAGACATGCATAGTTGGTTGATTGGCATCTCTGGAAAAATTGTCCGTAGTGTGTGAGTGCGTGAGTGAATGAGAGTGTGTGTGTGCCCCGCGATGGGTTGGCACTCCGTCCAGGGTGTATCGTGCCTTGATGCCCGATTACACCTGAGATAGGCACAGGCTCCCCGTGACCCGAGGTAGTTCGGATAAGCGGTAGAAGATGAATGAGTGAGTGAGTAAATAAATTTGATAAAATTAAAGCCACAATAATGCATTAAAAAGCAAGTTAAAGTGAATATCATGGCTCGTGTAGCTCTACTTTAAAGGGCCAGTGATTTTTCCAAAGGCAGTGTCTAATCTTCAACTGTTCCATGCCATTCTGCCAGATATGAGTCGTAACCCAAGCTGTAAACCAAAAACTGGTGATCAAACTCACATTGCTACCATTAAACCCCCCCTTCCACGAAAAGATGCCAACTGATTCAAATAGTGTTAAAGTGTGAACAGGAGAGAACGTTATAAAGATCAGTATAAAAGTAAGAGAAATTGGAAACAGATATCTCACACATTTCAACTTAACATAGTGCACTGATTTGGCAAATGTTGGATTACAGCCTCGATTCGGTTCAGCCCTAGAGCCGCTGAGCTAATCGCTCGCTTCAGTTAGTCGATGATAATGTAGACGTAGGAAAATACGTTGCTATGAATAAAGAGTTGGACACATAGACAGCGGGGTTCTAGTTATTCGCAGTCATGTTCTGTATGGCCATGTGCACAACAATACCGAGAACTGTTTATTCTAGACACAGTCCCTTCCAGGCCCGAGCCGTCCACCGGGCATGACCATAACGCATAAAACACCGCTGTCTGCCTCAGCGAGTCAGCCATTATAAGCGCCATTAGAGCTCGGCTATCGCAAAGAGCCATGGACAGGACCTGTTTAGTCATAATCACGAACTGAAATGACCCAAGTCACTACCATGACATGAGCCTCAACACACTGAGAGGCGATAATGGCATTAGCTCGATGCATCATTTCAGAAAGATCTGCCTTTTTGACATGCTAACACATCGCTAGACCGTCAGAAATAAATAATTTGACCTAAATGGATTTGTTTTGGAAAGCAAGAATCACATAAGCGACATACGCTGAGTATTTAAATATGCTACATAGTGCAAACGGTGTTTGAGTTAGCTTACAGTATTTTTTAGTAGTCAAAGAGTCATTATAAAAAATTAACAATGCTTTTTTAGGATACAGTGTTAACAGCAGAAGTAAAGAAATTAGTGGAGTATACAGTAAGATGCTATTTAGGGACATACCACATGGTAAAATTGGTAAAAACTCATGTGAGTCATCTCGCTTCTGAAACAGCGAGAACCTTCTGTTCAGTAGTCCAACACCTTAACTGCTGAGCTACCACTTCCCCAGTTTAAGGTGAATCTAACGGCTAACTTTGGTGTTGGATTCGGATTTTAGTTGTTTGATAAAAAATTGGTCTTCGAGGCAGTTCTTACTCTTCTAAGTGAGACTTCTTTATCTTGTCTTTTAAAACGTCCGTCCTTGAGGAGAAGAACGTTAGAACGGATTTGACTTTTGGATGACGTTCTTAAGTATCTCTTTAATTCATTCATTTGGACATCAGGGTAGTGCACTTTCTCCTAACCTTCCTGCTTCTAAACTTTTCCATTTCACCTCTAACGCGTCGGAGGACGGCTTTTACAAGCCGAAGGCTTGTTCCCCGTGAGCTAGCGAGGGCTACTGAAGCCTTATTTCCCAGCTTTGTGAATTCAATACAGGTCTACTTCAATTAATTAGTTGTAAATAAATAATGCGTGACCAACCCTATTTAGAGGTTTTATTCTCCAGACATAAAAGCCATTCATTATAACACTCATTCTGAGTGAAGCTGATAAGGGGCAGAAAGTGCAAGTCCCAACTTGCATGCGAGCTTTATAAATAAATAAATAAGTAAATAAATAAATAAGTAAATACCTGAATACCAGGTCATGTGACCCAGACAAAGACAAACAGCTCTGGAGTTAACTCAAATCACGGTCAGATATCGCTTCTTCGTGGTGGTGCATCAAAAATCGATAGAAAAATGCAGTTTGGAAGAGAATAATGAAAAGAAAGCACTCGGTGAGGTTTTGAATCCATCTTGCTTGTTTGTGAGGGGCCGAGCAGACAGGTGAGATTTGCCCTTATTACCAATGTCAGCGATTCGATTAGGCAGCAGGAAAGCAAATTATTCCAATGAACTTGTGATTAATCCGGCGAGGTCTATTCACTAATGTAGCTGAATGCATTAGAGCTATAAGTTAATGGGGACAGGACATCAATTGAAATACAAATGAACCATGTTTGCATTGGACGCTTTATTGACTGCTGTAACAAAACGAATTACGAATAGTAATCTACTTATGAAGCGCCTGGTGGGATGAAACATCGTTTTGAACATATCAAGGTACAAGGTACAAGGCAGAGGCAAATAAGAAACCTATCTTCCTTTATGAGTCGAATCTTTTATTCTAAGCAGGGATGAGTTTCCTGTGAGAATGTGCCTCCGTTCCCACACTTTGAGAGTCCCTGTCATTAACGGCTGTCAGTCACACGGTTTGGGAAGGAACTCAGAGTTTCTCGTGGAATCTGTGGTCTGAATCTCACGATCTCCCAGGACTCGGAAATGTGCCACCTCGACCCGTATCCCTCTCTGCGCCTGGGGTAGATGTCCCTCAGGACTTCCACCTCCAAGCACCTCTACCTCCAGCCCTGCCGATCAAAGTTAGCGTGCTAATCCTCGCTTTGTTCTGCAACACATATGGACATGAAAGTGCACTTCTGAGGATTGCTCTCGTCTGGCCCCTCCGGTCCGGAGAGCGCCATCTTATCAATAATACTGTGCTCCTAACTCCAGGCTTAGTAGCAGGGAAAACCGACGCGAACCGACAGTAATCTTTCTGGTCTGTTCTTTTTTGCATTCCCAGTGGTAATGATGCTTTTTCCGGCCTGTCTAATACCATCTAGTAAGTGATTTTTTTTTTGGAGATGGAAGGAGGGAGATGGGGGAGGCAGCGCTTTTTATTTGATGTTTTGATCGGGGATTGTTCTGGAGAAGAGTGGGATTATTGACTTGCTGAGTGCTGTCAGATGTGGGAGATCTTTGAACGGCGCAGTAAAGAAGTGCGTCTTCTTCTGTGCTTCTGAACTGCTCGTGAACTCCCCTGTGAAGCACCTGAATCCATTGTAATGAGCCAGATTGGCTTTCAATGCCTGCTTGCTCCACATACCTACAGGCATATTTACACACATTTTTCACACATGCAACATGATGAAGGTTAACATTAGCCGTTAGATGAGGGGTCTCACGTAAGGCTTGTACGGATTCAGATGAACAAAGCTGTCGGTTGTATTTTGTTTCGTTTGCATTTCATAGGGTGGCTATAAATTTCGCATCTTTCCATGACTCGAGTCATGCAAATTTGTAAATTTGCATATATGTTAAACAAAACTCAACTATATTTATTGACTTGAATTTCTACAAGATTGAGATTAAGACTGACGGCGCATCGCAGCATAAAGTTCACTTTACTAACACGCTAATTAACAATACTCAGTTACATAAATCAGCCAATCATGTCAAAGCAACACAATGAAACATTATGAACATACAGGTCAAAATCTCCAGTTAATGATGTTTAGCTCAAACATCAGAATGAGGACAAAAAGTCATCGATGTAAAATGACCGGCTGCTCCGAATATTTCAGAAAATCGTCTGGGATTAGTAAGATGCAGCAGACTCTGGAGTTTACACCTGAGTGCAGCAAACAAACACACAAACAAACCAAAAATGCATTGAACGTTGGGGTGATTCGTGCTGACACAAAGACTAACGCAAATAATCACTCTGTACAACCATGCTGAGGAGAAAAGCATCTCTGAATGCACAAAACACCAGGAGTTCAGGATGGTTCAGTAGAACAAAACCACACCTGGGCACATTTATGACATTTTAACAGACACTCTTAACCAGAGCAACTTACATTTTTATCTCATTATTATTATTATTATTATTATTATTATTATTATTATTATTATTATTATTATTATTATTATCATTATTATTATTATTCATTCATTCATTCATTCATCTTCTACCGCTTATCCGAATTACCTCGGGTCACGGGGAGCCTGTGCCTATCTCAGGCGTCATCGGGCATCAAGGCAGGATACACCCTGGACAGAGTGCCAACCCATCGCATGGCACACACACACACTCTCATTTACTCACACACAATCACACACTATGGACAATTTTCCAGAGATGCCAATCAACCTACCATGCATGTCTTTGGACCGGGGAAGGAAACCGGAGTACCCGGAGGAAACCCCCGAGGCACGGGGAGAACAGGAGAACATGCAAACTCCACCCACACAAGGCGGAGGCGGGAATCGAACCCCCAACCCTGGAGGTGTGAGGCGAACGTGCTACCGTGCCCCCCCTATTATTATTATTATTATTTGTTTTGTTTTTTTACAACTGAACAATCGAGGGCTAAGGATATTGTTGAGGTTTCAAGCACTGGCAGCTTGATGGACCTGGGATTCGAACTGACTAATCTTCTAATCATTAGTCCAACACCTTAAGCACAGCTTTCTCTCCTGTCAGCCAACAACAGAAATCTGAGCAGCTCTTTGGTACAAATCTACAGCATCTAGCCCTAAAACACTGCTTTAGAGTAACAAGAAACATCATCTGTAATAAGATACTTAAGAAAAAATGATGGCTTCTGAAGTTGGAGCTTAATAGGGGTTAACATTAGGTATTGCTTAGGCATGAGAATTCCTCTGATCTGAACAGATGAGCAAATAAATTCTCCACTCTTTTACCACATGAGACTTTATTCATGAAAATGTAATCAGGAAGTCGGGAAATAAGGAAGACATCTGCTTTCAGATGTTTCATATCCGGGAACGGGAGGGGACGGTGTTAGGTTGTGTGTGTGCGAGTGTATGTGTGTGTGTGTGTGTGTGTGTGTGAGTGTGTGTGTGTGTGTGTGTGTGGTAAATTGTTTGTTCGAGCTTCTAGGGTGTTAGAAGAGTTGTGATGGCGACAGTGGCCATAAGGGAGGGTTTTGGAGGTGTGTGTGTGTGTGTGTGTGTGTGTGTGTGTGTGTGTGTGTGTGTGTGTGTGTGTGTGTAAATGGATAATGTAAAAGGCAGATGGGCATCTCCTGGGAGACCAAGAGATATTCAAACAGATGGTCCAATTGCTTTTTATTTATGTGTTGCACTTACTCTGGCAGACGCACACACACACACACACACACACACACACACACACACACACACACAGCCTAGCCCAGTGGTATGATGGATCATTATCGTGTGCAGTGTATAAACCAATATGCTTTTAAATCAGGATTACAAAAATGTAAAAACCGCAGTGGGGCAGAAAGAAAGTAATAACTCCGAACGCGCTGACAGGACGACGACTCCACCACCATGCTAATACGAATAAACCACGTTACACCCAATCCGCTCGCACTATTAACCTGTCAATCAAACCCAGAACAGGTCAAGAAGAAAGACTAACAGCAGAGAGGAAAGTGACGTGGATAAAAAGAGACATACTGTAGAGAAGAAGTTCTGAAATGATGACAGACTTCTTCAAAGGAACAACCGATTATAAAAGTGACTTAGACTTAAATTAGATGGAGATTCACAGTGAAATAATCTACAGAATAATAAACTGATTGCATTTCTTAAAGATTGGTGCTAAATGCTGCATATGGAGGCTTTAATGTGGTCTCATGTATTAATAAAAGCATGCGAGCGTGAGAATTGTCGCCCCGGGTTACGTCTATGCGTCGTTTATGAATTCACTCATAAATTCATGAATATTAATTTGTTCATTAATGACTTAAAATCACAGTTTTTCTAAAAACATGTCCTAACGGATGTTTGTTTATGGTGTTGAAAGATGATTAACTGCATTCTAGTTGTAATACATCCAGGATTTCTAAGAGATTTCTTTGGGATTGTTAAAAGTTGTGATTTTGCTGCAGTTTTAAAGTAATGACTTTCTAGGATCGCTGTACTCATGCAAGAAAAATGAAAAGTTCCTCCAAATATCACAGAGTTTGTTCAGTTTTCTGTTTAATAAAATATTCTTCTTCTTCTTCTTCTTCTTCTTCTTCTATTTATTTATTTATTTATTTATTTATTTATTTATTTATAAGATTATCCTGTCCTGAGGAATAACTACTATAAAAAAAACTTCTGTACTGACTATTACAAATTTCTGACAATGAAGACTCCTTCTATAAACAAGTTAAATAAATAAACAAACAAACAAATAAATAAATAAATACAATTGTTTAGCGTAAAATGTCACTTTCAACATTTTCCTTTGTTTAGTAACTAAACATTATTAATCTGTATTATTACTAAATCTAGATACGTGTGAGTTACTATATAATTTCTGACAATATTATCCGAAGTAACGACCCATTCTGACCAATCAGAATTGATAATTCACCAAGAACATTGTGATTTAAACAAAAAAAATGACTATTCTTACATTACAAATACAATATTTATTTATTTATTGCGACATGTTTCAAATAAAAAAACATCCCGAACAACCGGAAAGTGTTTTGTTGATATTAACTAATACTCTATGATGGCTTAGGGCTTTATGATGAGCAGTGTGTCCTCAGCAGATTTGCCACACACTTGATACACACATACACACATTTTCCTGTGTGTGTGTGTGTGTGTGTTTGTGTGTGTGTGTGTCTGTGTGTTTGTGAGTGTGATGGTCATCATTTTTTCTGACCTGGTCAGCTTAAATTCTCTTGCCACAGACACAGACAGATTGGGTAATATGGAGCCTTCACATCCTTGTAGGTTAACTTTATTAATGGCACACACACACACACACACACACACACACACACACACACACACACACACACAAACACACACAACACAGACACATGGTAAAGGCCTCCCCAGAAGCACTGTAACCTATTTCCTAAAAATAAAGCCGGTCAAGAGAAAACCATTTTTAGAAGAGTGTGAAATGTGTGAAAAAATGTGTTTGTTGTTTAATTATGTTCAGAAGATTTATTCTTTATAACCAGCAGGTTTTCAGATCGATTCCTATGATCACCAGAGAGACACGGCTCTCAGGACGGCTCAGAGAAAGTCGCTATATTTTAATCTTCTAGTGGTTTCAAATTGTTTGAAAAAATGCCATTATTTGTAAAAGAAAATTGCATTTTATAGCGAACTAGAAATTATTACATCATGTGAAAACGTGAAATATTTGTGTGTGTGCGTTTATGTGTACTTTTTACATGTGAATGTGTTTGTGTGTACATGTGTGTGAGAATGTGTGTATATGTGTGTGTTCATGTGTGTGTATACATGAAATATGTGTGTGTGCATTTATGTGTACGTTTGTACATGTGTATTTGTGTGAATGTGTGTGTACGTGTACATATGTGTGTATACATGAAATATGTGTGTGTGCATTTATGTGCACATTTGTACATGAGTATGTGTGTATACTGTATGTGTTCATATGTGTGTGTGTGTATACATGAAATATGGCTGTATTTATGTGCACATTTGTACATAAGTATGTGTGTATACTGTATGTGTTCATATGTGTGTGTGTGTGTATACATGAAATATGGCTGTATTTATGTGCACATTTGTAAATGTGTATGTGTGTGTATGTGTGTGTACATGTTCATATATGTGTGTGTTTGTGTGTGTGTATGTGTGTGTATGTGTGTGTACATATGTACATATGTAAATATGTGTGTGTGCATTTATGTGCACATTTGTACGTGTGTGTGTGTATACATGTACATATATGTGTGTTTACTTATGTGTGTGTGTATATGTGAAATATGTGTGTGTGCATTTATGTGCACATTTGTACATGTATATGTGTGTGTGTGTGTATACATGTTCATATATGTGTGTGTGTTTGTGTGTGTGTGTATGTGTGTGCATTTATGTGCACATTTGTACATGTGTATGTGTGTATGTGTGTAAACGTGTTCATATACTGTACATGTATGTGTGTGTTTGTCTGTGTGTGTGTGTGTGTGTGTGTGTGTGTGTGTGTGTGCATTTATGAGCAAATTTGTACATGTAAATGTGTATAGGTGTTCATATATGTGTGTGTGTTTGCCTCTGTGTGTGTGTGTTTGTACATGTGTATGTGTGTGTATGTGTGTATACGTGTTCATATATGTGTGTGTTTGTCTGTGTGTGTGTGTACATGTGTGTGCATTTATGTGCACATTTGTATATGTGTGTATATGTGTGTACAGTATACCTGTTCATATATGTGTGTGTTTGTCTGTGTGTGTGTGTGTGTGTGTGTATTCATATGTGTGTGTGTGTGTGTATACATGAAATATGTGTGTGTTGGTGTTGGAGTTGAATGCCTTGAATATTTCAGTACTAATATCCTGCCCTCGGGTCATATTAGCGATGACAGAACACGCTGCTCTCCTGCTCTTCTCGCCCTCCTGCTCTTCTCGCCCTCTTGCTCTTTTCCTCGTGGCCAAAATGAAAAGCAAATATTAATAAGACACAGTATCTGGGAGGTGTGTTGTTGTGCCTCATGCTGATGGACAGATCCTCATTACACAGCACTATTACAGTCATATACAGCAAAACTGAAAAGATCTCCCTCTTCCTGCCCAGACACACAACACACACACAACACACACACAACACACGGAGGAATCTTCAGTGTTGCGCTCCATTTCTACATCAATCAAAGACAAGGAAGCAAAATAAAATCAAAATAAATCCATAACAATATGGTGCGTTTTAGCAGCGTTACCGTTACCACCCTGAGTATCATCAGCAAGTCCTGAAGAGTTTTATTCTTCTTAAACTGCTTCATTTTATTCTTCATAAAATGATTTATTAATACAATTAAACATTGTGGAACGTCCAAAATTTAGCGTTTCATTTTCTCCTTCGGACCACGACTGATTTTTTTTTAAATAGTTTTATTATTTCTTTTTTAACTCGTTATGTAACGACTCTATATTTTTTGTCTATTTATGTTTTGTTTATTTTATATACATAACAAACTAATTATAAATTATATAATAATATATAATATAAATGTACATGAATATAAATATAACTATAAAAATACAGTTTAGTTAAATATATTTCATATGGGAAAAAATACAAAGGAAAAAAGTTATTTTTGTCGTTTGTACTTTTCTTAATGCAAATCAGCTGCATATCTTAATGTTGTTGTAATTTTATCATCACAATCTGTAAACCCACACACACACACACACACACACACACACACACACACACACACACACACACACACACAGAGCACTCTTAATGAATTTCTTTGTGTTTGGAGCAGAAAGAACACACATCTTTAACTTTGGGGTAGATTTCCTTTAGCACCCTTAAATGAGCTTTTCCTGTAAATTTAAAACAATTAGATAAACATGTGCTGGAAACAATAAGAGTTCTTAAAAAAAAAAAAAAAACAACAAAAAAAAACACAGACAAAGAACAGCAGAAAAACAGAAAGAAATAATACAGAAGATGATTGGAGACATTTCAGAAAAGTAGCATGTGAAAAAAACGACAGATAAAAAACATGTATTGAATCCAAACGTTTGACTCGGTGAAACTGTGTCGCTTTTTCATACGGAAATGTTAAAACTTTTATTTTATTTTATTGTATGTTATGTTATTTTAACTCCATACTAATCTGGGGGAAAAAAAAGTGTTTTTATACTCAAATATTTCCATCCGCACCGAAACCCTCAGACTTTGGACGGGACGACGATGGAGGTGAACGTAAATGTTATCGATATTTGTGGACAAGCTGTAATTTAATCTTTAATAAAATTTGAAGTACATTTTTAATTGATTCACTTCTGATTCGCTTCTGTACATCGCTCTGAATAACACGTCTGCCAAATGCTGTAAATGTAAATGTAATGTAAATGTAATTGGATTGAATCAACAGTGAGGTGTTTTTTTGTTGTTTTTTTTTAATTAAAATTTAAACAAACATCAATTAACACGTTAACTTTATTATATAACATATTAAGAATGACTTCTTTCTCTATTTCTTTATTTTATCAATTAATTATTTTTTTTTAAATTTATTTAAATAATGTTGACACATCAGTGACTTTATTGATGTGTTATAATGCATTAATAGAGCAGTACAAACTTTTATTTGTTTGTTTGCTTGTTTGTTTATTTATATTTTAATTAATTAATCTCTTATTTATTTAAACAATGTTATGACACATCAGTGACTTCATTGATGTGTTATAATGCGTTAATAGAGCATTATAAACACTTTGCTATGATTTTGTATAAAGATTTATGACATTTATCTATTATGGATTATGAGATTTATTATTATTATTATTATTATTATTATTATTATTATTATTATTATTATTATTATTATTATTATTAATACTATGCCACATCATATTTTGGGATTAAAATAAAACTTTAAAAATAAAACTACGATTAGATCTACAGTACGAATCAAACTGTCACCGAATTCCTACGACATACATTACTGTGTTAGAAGCACTGCTTATAATGCATTTATAAACGCGTGATACAAACTTCAAACAGGTTATGAGGTCGTTACACCTACAGACTTTATAACAGAATCTGGATTTTCGACTCAAATGTGAATTGAATCGTATTAATCGCGCTGGATTGAATACACACTGTTATAATCAGGCGTTTGTTTCTAAGAGCAGGAGAGGTATGTGCATAATAAAGTCAGAACGCAAAAGAGCCCCTTTTGAAAATTCTTCCGTGATCAGAAACCATTCCCCATCTTCGCTTTGTTGTTGAAAATTAAAGCAAACTGAAACTGGGGAAGGAAAAAAGCGAAGGAAAATGATAGTGCAAATGAGGCAGAACCTGAGTGGCTTCTAGAAACTCGGTGATTCAGTGGACGAGTCTCTCGCTCTGCACTTCAAAGTGTGCCGTGTGATGGCGCAGAAACACTGTCAGAGTCTGCACTCAATTTCAGTAATAATTTACTCCAAAAGACAATCTGGAAGCAATTTGACCAGGCATAGCTCTCTCTCTCTCTCTCTCTCTCTCTCTCTCTCTCTTTTCTTTTCCCCAGTTTCTTTACACTCAGAGAAAGTTATTGTAACTATTGACCTCTCTAGAGCTTGACTGGCATTTCTGAGCATGCCGAGTGCCACCACGGCTCTAAAGACGGAACTTTTTAATCCGAAACGTCAGCAAGGTTCTAGGTGCCAGGTTCTGTGTAGTCCACACCAGGCTCTGTTAGTTATACAGCTGTAAAGGAGCTCGGTTTTTCTGTAAGTGTGTGTGTGTGTGTATGTGTGTGTGTGTGTGTGTGTGTGTGTGTGTGTGTGTGTGGAACCCTTGAAGAACCTCCTTTAAAAGAAGAAGAAGAAGAAGAAGAAGAAGAAGAAGAAGAAGAAGAAGAAGAAGAAGAAGAAAAAGTAGAAGAGAGATGAGGGAGAAAGAGAGAGAGAGAGAGAGAGAGAGAGAGAGAGAGAGAGAGAGAGAGAGAGAGAGAGAGAGAGAGAGAGGATGGATAGATGGATGGATGGATGGATGGATGGATGGACGGATGGATGGACGGAAATGGACTTTTCTGAGAGGGATTAAATCTGAGAGGTCTATGTAGAATTATTATAACTTGTAAAATGGAATTAAAACTCATCATCATCGTCATCATCATCTAGTTAAACTATTCGAATGATTTAATATTACCAAGCATAAAACGAGGCAATCGTAATGATCGTCTGTTATCTTTCATAAAGATGAAGTCAAAGAAAAATCTCTGTTTACTTTCTTTACCTTTCTTTCCAAATGTGAGCACGAAAAACAGAGCAGTCTTAATTCCAGGCGCTAAAGGGATTTTCATCGCACTGCTACCTCCGTGTGGTTGATCATGGTACTGCAACTCGGCGCAATTCATACACGCACGCAATGTAGTGCTGACTTTTGACAACAAATACAACTAATATTTAATAAAAGGCATTTTAAGTGGTTAAGAGAGGAACCCCAGGAAGTCCTTGAAGCATCATAGATATTGGTTTACAATATAAAATATATATAGGCCACCAGAAAATGTGTGGATATGGACTATGATATTAGAAAACAACTCTCTCTCTTTTTCTTCAACTCACTCATTTTCTACCGCTTATCCGAACTACCTCGGGTCACGGGGAGCCTGTGCCTGGGAGCGTCATCGGGCATCAAGGCAGGATACACCCTGTACGGAGTGCCAACCCATCGCAGGGCACACACACACACACACACACTCTCATTCACTCGTACACTCACACACTACGGACAATTTTCCAGAGATGCCAACCAACCTACCATGCATGTCTTTGGACCGGGGGAGGAAACCGGAGTACCCGGAGGAAACCCCCGAGGCACGGGGAGAACATGCAAACTCCACACACACAAGGCGGAGGCGGGAATCGAATCCCCAACCCTGGAGGTGTGAGGCGAACGTGTTAACCACTAAGCCACCGTGGCCCCTAGAAAACAACTCACGTTTTTATATTTAAACACATCTCCTTGGATTCACTTCATCCCATTCATCCATGCAGATTTTCTTCACTGTATTTAAACGTGTCAGTAAAGACACCCCCCACCCCCCACCCCCATGCTCTCTCTGGAGCCAATCTTGTTAGCGTCGTGAGGCGGCCACCCAGTTTCCAGACACGTCTGTAAAAACCAGAGCTCTCCTCGGCCACCTGGTAGAACGTGCACACTGACCGTTTTACAGAAGCCTGCAAGCTCATACAGTACAACACGCCTGGCGAAAGCATCGACACACTCCGGCTACGTCACACCTAACCAGTGGTACCAGGAGCAGGCCAGATTCCTGCAGAAAACAGGTCACAAGCCACAGGAGACAAATCTCACGTTAGAGAAGTTTGAACGAAGATATAACATAAACTAAGAAGTATAAATGTTACAATTCATTCTGAATTTAGATCGCGTTCACTTCAACTTTGCCCCACAAACACATTTGATGACTAAACGTCTGACTGTGTAATAAATCCGTTCAGAGCGGGTCGTGTTAATTGTAGGTGCTTCTGGTTTATAGTTTCATGCCATGTATTATATGGAGCATAGAGGAATGCAATAAATAAAGCAGGTCAGGAATAGACCAGGTAATGTTACACACACACACACACACACACACACACACAAGCCTTTCCCTTTCAAACTCATCATACCATCCAGCAATGACCACCTCTGTGTACACACACACACACACACACACACACGCACACACACACACACACACACACACACACACCCTCCTCCTCCTCCTCGTCCCCCACAGCAATCAGGTAAGTCCCACATT
Organism: Tachysurus vachellii; assembly: GCF_030014155.1. Taxonomy (NCBI): domain Eukaryota; kingdom Metazoa; phylum Chordata; class Actinopteri; order Siluriformes; family Bagridae; genus Tachysurus; species Tachysurus vachellii. The sequence continues at coordinate 14,136,673 of NC_083482.1, read as the reverse complement.
AACTGGGAGGGGAAACAGCCCATTAATATTTCACTTGTTTCCAGCCCTGTTTGCGCTATACATCACTGCCTGCCTGCCCCTTCACCAGCTATACATTACTACTATTTTCAAAATACTTCATTGTCAGCTCATGGCAGTCTCATTACTTATTAAGATAACAGGAGAGATGCGAGGAACGAAGAGCGCTCAGGAGCTCGTCTTGCTTTAGAGGCTATTTCTGTTCTCTTTTATTTCTCTCTCTCTCTCTCTCTCTCTCTCTCTCTCTCTCTCTTTCTATCTCTGTCTCTCTTTCTATCTCTGTCTCTCTCTGTTCTTTCATTTCACACTTTATGTTCTTAAAGGAGCTGATGATCAGAAAAGAAAAGAAAAGAAAGACATTACATGCTTTACTTCCACAGTTTCTGCATATGACAGTAAAAAGGACAGTATTTATGATTACACTCAAATGAGGATGAGGTTCTCTTCTGAGTCTGGTTCCTCTCTAGGTTTCTTCTTCATAACTGTGTATCTGAGGGGGTCTCAGGCTTGATCTTAAGGGATACATTCAAATAAAGTAACAAATATTTCCGCATTGAGACAATGTCTATCGTTAAAAGTGCTGTACAAATAATTGAAATTAAATGAAATTGAATTACATTAAAGCTACATGCTGGAAAATACCGTTTTATGAGTGAATACTGACTTTCCAAAGATGCTGAAGTGATATTCAGCTTTTGGACATTTAATGTGCATCTTTTACATGACACTTTTCTAGGAAACACATCAAGCAACCGATGTGGGAAAGCATTCTCCTAAGAGTGTGTGTGCTCATGGATGGATGAGGAATTGTTTTATTTATTTATTTATTTAGTTAATTATTTATTTATTTATTTATTTATTTATTTATTTATTTATTTATTTATTTATTTAAATACATCTAAGTAAAGGATGATAATTATAAATGCATTTTTTAAGGTGCTGTTCTCAGACCTAAAATCAATTAGAATAAAAACATAATAAATAAATAAATAAATAAATAAATATTAAAACAACCTAAAGCGAAAAACTAATAAGTGTGACAACCAGTCTTAAAGGAAAAAGGGATTTATTGAAATCTCATAAGCGGTATGATAGATAGATAGATAGATAGATAGATAGATAGATAGATAGATAGATAGATAGATAGATAGATAGATAGATAGATAGATAGATAGATAGATAGATAGATGATTAATTTATAATGCATTATAGATTTATTAATGAGGATTTATAGGTTTATTTTCTGAAGAA
>NC_083482.1:14090404-14130404 GCF_030014155.1 Tachysurus vachellii | reverse complement strand
AGTGAATGAATTACATAATCCAAGATCAGTCTGATCTGATTTTATTTTACAAAGAAATTCTAGGTCCCGCATGATGATGTTTTGTATAAGGAGACTTTTATATAACATTTAAGGACGGAGTTTCCAGTGTCAGGGTTTGTTAGACTTTTCCCCCATGAGAAAGTCTTCAGGACAGAGGAAACTGATAAAGTATAAGGAAGAGAAATAAAGAGAGAGAAAGGTGGAGGATTACTGTAAGTATTGCATTTATATTGCAAATGATAATAAGAACAAACTTTAAACAGATAAAAATGATGTGTTCATGAATCATTTTTTGGGATGTAACAGCTCAGCTTGATCACTGGATTATTTCCTTTCACAGTGTTTTATTTCTCACATAATCCACGACCATGTAAATGAGCATCAACCCGGACACTTAGAGGTAAAAGCAAGGCATCTGATGACATGTTTAACGAGGCACTTAACGAGAACTTTGTCTCCCACCCTCACACTGTACCACTAAGGCCATGTCCACACTAATACGTTTTCGTTTGAAGACGTATATTTTTCTCTCCGTTTTGGCCTTTCGTCCACACTGAGACAGCGTTTTAAGTCAACGAAAACGTAGCTGTTGGAAGACGCTCTCTAAAGCGGATAAATTTGAAAACGCCGTCGTCGCGTCTAAAGCACTATTCGGACGGGACTAGTTTTCCAAGCGACATTTGAGTTATAATTTTTTTTCAGCCGATGTCTGTCATTTCATGTATGGATTCGGACGGGACTAAAGCACTATTCGGACGGGACTAGTTTTACAGGGGGTCGTTAGAGAAATTTCATTTTCACAGACGTACTTTGTGATTTTAATCCCGTCCGAATCTGCCATGTCTGTCTTTTTCTCACACGACCTGTGTAAAAATTCCAGAGCAAATTACCTACTGTTTTTCAGCAAAATCGTCACTCCTCTGAGAAATCTAATCCCGTCTGAATGCGAATGTCTGTGATTGCCGAAAATGTTTTTTCCAAAACGCGTTTTCTTGTCTGTTTTGGTCAACGTGAACTACCGTATTAACCCTAGCGCACCGGTATTCAAGTTTCTGCTTTCTGCACACCAATAATGGATGTAAATGTGTTTGCTACCTTGCGAAGAAATAAAAAAATGAAATCAACAAGAAGAGCCAAATCACGTGAATTGTTAAGACTGGCTACTGTAATATCAGTTTCATGTAAGAGTACTTTCATTTCTATAGTCAATTACATAACGTGAAAATTATATAAAAACGTATTTATTCCAGTGGGTTTATAAGAAGTTCTATATAAAACCATATGATGACCATATGCAATCCACGCATCCTGGACATGTGGTCTTGTGCAACGCCCACATGTAAAACACAGACACTCATATCTCCGTAATAAACACAGAGATGTTAGTCCCGTCCGAATCCATACATGAAATGACAGACGTTGGCTGAAAAATATTCTAACTCTAACGTTGTTTGGAAAAATAGTCCCGTCCGAATAGTGCTTAACATCACTGTGTTTATTACGGAGGTATTAGTGTCTGTGTTTTACATGTGGGCGTTGCACAAGACCACATGTCCAGGATGCGTGGATTGCGTATGGTCATATGACCGATCAATAAACTTGAATACCGGTGCGCTAGGGTTGATACGGTAGTTCACGTTGACCAAAACAGACAAGAAAACGCGTTTTGGAAAAAACATTTTCGGCAATCACAGACATTCGCATTCAGACGGGATTAGATTTCTCAGAGGAGTGACGATTTTGCTGAAAAACAGTAGGTAATTTGCTCTGGAATTTTTACACAGGTCGTGTGAGAAAAAGACAGACATGGCAGATTCGGACGGGATTAAAATCACAAAGTACGTCTGTGAAAATGAAATTTCTCTAACGACCCCTTGTAAAACTAGTCCCGTCCGAATAGGGCTTATGACGCATTTTTAGTCATGTGATGCAGTCGAAAGTAAATAAACGCCTAGCCGAAATGACGCAGGTCGAAGCTTTACTCATGCGCAGTAGGGAGATGTAAGCGTTTTCATACATTTTAGTGTGGATGAGCAACTTTTAGAAAACGTTTGAAAATGATAATGTGGACGCGGAGCGTTTTTAGCCGTAAACTCAGTTTTCAAATATATCCGGATTAGTGTGGACATGGCCTAAACTTTATTTTTGCGTTTTTCTTCCACTGAACCACTCTTAGCGCTGGTGAGTTGCTAAAGTACATAGACTTGATAATCCTGAGTGAACCACTAATCATTAACCATGAACACACAGGCTGAGGTCGAACATCAGCTATTAGGAACCTCATGCATGAACCAGTGCAATTTTCCTGTCTTTAACATATCAGAAAATGAACTTTTGAATATTTCTGTATATTTTACAGCTCATTCAACGAGGTTTTCTTACATCATTAGATCATAACGGGGTGGTGTACTGTAAGGGTCAACACAACGAAATGGAACATAAATCCTCTTTTGATTTATTTAGAATAATAATATACACAAACTTTCTCTGTTTCACGTAATCCCCTTTTAAACAATTTGTCTTGTCTAACTAAAGTGCCCTGTGCATGTAAACACATTGATTTAATCCATCTGAAAAAGCATAGAGTTGCTTAAATTCACAGAAGGAACCTTTTTTGGAAAACAACAATCTCGAGAATATCCAATGAACCCTGAAACCACTCTCTAAAGTATATGAATTGATCCCCAATACTGTGTGATTTAGACTTACAAGTTCTCCAGTTCCTCATTTCACTTTCTTGGCTCATATCCTTGTTGGTGGATGTTTGTTGCTTCAGAAGTCGAGTCTCTGTGGAACCCAAACACTTGAAGAAGCTGCAACTACGGTCTTTCCTGCCAAGTTAATCCAAGCTCAAATAATCATACATGCTTTCTGGTGATAAACAGTTTTAATTAATCTCTTGCCAATTAAAACACAAATAACCCTTTCCTCTCACACTGACCTTTCTTCCGCTCCATGATTAACTGGAGATCTTTCTTGCTCACTGCAGATTGATCAGCCTTGTGAGGTAAGAGGTTTGAAATGAAACATTTCTTTCTAGCCTTTCAGTATTTCTGGAGCAGAAAGAGAGGATTAGTGGATTTGGCTGACAGTTTTGTTAGCACTTGTGTAAGGAAATTTAGAGGATACAAGTTTTTATTAAAATCGGCTAACATCAGAAGCACTAAACACAATCGGGCGCCATCATTTACACCACATGCATTTTAATGAAATTCTGTTTAAAATGTTTGCATTAGTGGTTAGCATGTTTGCCTGTGCCTCGGGGGTTTCCTCCGGGTACTCCGGGTTTCCTCCCCCGGTCCAAAGACATGCATGGTAGGTTGATTGGCATCTCTGGAAAACTGTCCATAGTGTGTGATTGCGTGTGATTTTCTACCGCTTATCTGAACTACCTCGGGTCACGGGGAGCCTGTGCCTATCTCAGGCGTCATCGGGCATCAAGGCAGGATACACCCTGGACGGAGTGCCAACTCATCACAGGGCACACACACACACACACTCATTCACTCACGCAATCACACACTACGGACAATTTTCCAGAGATGCCAATCAACCTACCATGCATGTCTTTGGACCGGGGGAGGAAACCAGAGCACCCGGAGGAAACCCCCGAAGCACGGGGAGAACATGCAAACTCCACACACACAAGGTGGAGGCGGGAATCAAACCCCGACCCTGGAGGTGTGAGGCGAACGTGCTAACCACTAAGACACCATGCCCCCTATGTTTCACATAAAGCTTTTTAAAAAAAGGGTAATGTCAATGATGAAATTTTCTGTAATGAGATGTTTAACATTTTAGTCTCTAGTGTTAGTGCTTTGTTACCATCAGGAGTGAAGCTGGAGTGATTTGCTCTGTCTAGGTTATATGGATAAAATATAATATTTCAACCGATAATCTAATCACTGAAATATTGCAGTGGTATGAGAAGACTTGGACATTGAAAAAAAAGAAAAAAAAACAACAAAGGTCAACAGGGGATATTAATGAATTAGCTTTATTTGGGATATTAGTCGAGCCCAAAGACTCTGCAAAATAATTCTAGATACACTGCTGTATTATAGGCATATGGCAGACACTTTTATCCAGCATGACTAACATTTTTCTTATTTATACATCTGAGGGTTAAGGGCTTTGCTCAGAAGCCCAGCAGTGGCAGCTTGTGCCCCTTTTCCAGTTTGAGTGCTGGTTCGGAGCCAGAGCCTAATTTAGAACCAGTTCTTTCTGTTTCGACCGCCAAAGCACCGGCTCTGAACCAGGAAAAGTGGTTCTTAAGTAGCACCAAAACGTTGCTGGTCTAGACTTAAGAACCGCTTGTGTCAGGGGCTGTGGGCGGGGCTGTGGGCGGGGCTACTGTTAGTGCATTTGTTAATGTACCTTAAGTATACTAATGTTTAATACACTTTTACTTTACCGTGATATGATACATTATCAGCACACATGATAGTAGGTAGCTACATGCTAAGGCTAACTTTTTTCTGTGTGAATGATAAAATAACGTTATGTACTTTCTCGATTACAACCTCCGTTTATACAGATTACATGGAGCTGCACGTACACGTTGGATTTGCCGCGTTTGGGTGTTAATGTAGGTTCACAAAGCCATGAGCATTAACAATAAAGTAACGCCATTGTTGATGTGTTTGTGTTTGCCGCTGCTGCACTAACATTGCTGTGTAACATGACACGTATTCAGTGACATCAGACTCGGCTCTGTGACGGCTCTCTAGCCGGTGGAAAGGCAAACCGGTTCTTAGAAGGTTCGCCAGTGGAACCAACTTTGAACCAGCACCAGTGCTAGCTCTGAACCAGCACCCGGTTCTTTTTGGTGGAAAAGGGGTATTGGTGGCCCTGGGATTCAAAGTCACAACCTTCCAGTCACTAGTCTAACACCTTAACCACTAGGATACCACATTCCCTTGATACAGTCATATTAACACCACATGTGCTACCACTGTACTAAGACTCTCTATTCATTCACACATCAGTAACCGTGGGGTGGGTTTGGTGGACAGAAGAGCACCATACTGTACACACATTCACATACTGCTTCACAAATATGGGTAATTTAGAGTTGCCGGACAAACCACTACCTCATAGATAGAAAACTCCACATAGATAGTAATCCAAGCTCAGAATCTATGCAGTGATGCCTTGAAATGGATTCATTTAGTCTGTTTCTAAAGTTCACTTCAGCCATAACATAAAACTACACCAGGTTAAGTACAGTATGTAACCCTTAGAATTGTCCCTGAGAAGTGAATGAGATGCTGTGTCATACAGTAGCTGATGCTATGGGAACACTACTTTGCAAATGTTGTGTCTGAAGCTCTGTAAAATAACGCAGATTATTCGGCTTGGGCAGGTTGTGTGACAAAGCAGAGCAAGCCAGCAAAACCATGAAAGAGCATTTTTGTCATATTACTCCAGCTTCTACTTGTCTGGCGAAAGTGTGAGTGGACACCTGTAGTGTGACTATCTCAAGGAGCACCGTCCAGAAGTAGGAAGTAGGTCTGCAAGCCAGAATTAAGTAGGCCAATGAGGAGCCACCAGTAACAGGTGGCCTTGGTCATGGCATACCCTGGCTAGGACCCACATAAGCAGAGTTATTGGGCAAAGCATACTGTACAGATGGGGCCAAGGCTACATTTGCACCATGGCATCCCAAGAGGGGCTGGTGAAAAGAGAAAGCCTTTAGACTCTTCAGAGGTGTACAAAGCCACTTCTGCCCGGCCAAAAATTCCCATATGCATTCCACTACCTACGGATGTAGAGGACATGCCCCAGGCCTCAGCCCCTCAGCCCCTGCCTCAGGGGCAGTACTTCCCGAACATAAACTCTGAAGTGTAAATCGCTCTTAGCGAGTGAAATCTGGTCTCTACCTAGCAAGAGATATTGCGACGACCTGAACAGAGGGAACACAGACTGATTTAGAGAACTACCAAAGCAAGCCCCTTAGTGTTGAGGGCCATCTAATACTGTTCCCCAACCCAAGATTTTTCTCAAAAGAGACTTGATTAACAAGCAGGATCACACTAGGATTGGGATCGAAGGTGCAAAACTAGGTGATGCGTAACCCTTGTGACCCTAAAATATGTGTCCGTGGGGGTGAAAAATCCCTGCTCCTGAACCAGAGATGAAATGGTCTTATGTGTAGCAGACTTAAAGGATTAGCTTTGGCTGATACTGCCATAAGCATCCTCTGTGGTGCACAATGAGGCATTGTAGTCGCAAAGAGGCAATGGCCTAGCCAGATGTCTTTTATGGCAGAAACGATGGAACGCCCCAAGCGGGAGACAGAAGTGGCTGAATCCCAAACTATCCACAAGATCCACAAGGTGGTTCTCTGAGATGGAAAAAGCATACACTTCCCCAGGTTGAGCCTGAGGCCTAGGGACCTCATGTGGGCAAGCACAGCATCTCAATACCTGGCTGCCATGTCCCTTGACTGAGCCAAGATGAGCCAGTCAACTGGATAATTGAGAACATGGATCCCTGGGGTGCAATAATAACAGAGCAGCCGCCATGCACTTAAGACTAGGCCAAAAAGGAGAACCCAGCATCTACTGTACGCTTTGCCTCCAAAAGTGAACCTGGAGAGTCTCCTGTGCTTATGTAAAAATAGACCTAATCTTTGACACAATGACTTTGAGTGTTAACATCACAAACTTGTATGTTTCATGTGATCTGAGAGAGGTGTTTTCCTCTCTCTGGTCTCATATCGCCTGGTGTCCTGGAACAGCTAGCTGATAGGGGCTAACACAAGAAGCAGTGACACAGAAGAAGCAGAAACATGGTTGGGCATGACTGACTCCCGAAGCACTGGAGGTAGTGGGGCAAGCAGCAGATGACCCTAAAGCGACATCCCTAAAAACCCCTGCCATTAGGATTCCTTTCTGGCCCACCTGCAGAATTGAGTTCCTGGTATACATTTACATTTACGGCATTTAGCAGAGGGTTAAGGGCCTTGCTCAGGGGCCCAGCAGTGGCAGCTTGGTGGACCTGGGGTTCAAACCCATGACCTTCCGATCGGTAGCCCAACACCTTAACCACTAAGCTACCACATACCGTTGTTATTACCTAATAAAAGTGGAGCAAGGAAAGACAACTGGTGAACCTGTAAGAGTTCTTGAGCACCCAAAGCTCATTTGGTGAAGGCTGGTCCAGAAGGACAAATGTTTGAAAAACGTTAATGCTGGATATGATACTAAATTATCAGAACACACAATACATTGCAGCTAGTTAAAGAACAGCCAGATACTGAGCCCATGCTGAGCCTTGTACACTCTGAAAGCATCTATAATGGACATGTGAGCACCAGAACTGGACCAAAGGGTAATGGCAGAAGGATGCCTGGTCTGATAAATCTGGGTAATGTTCTGCTGGGAAACCTTGGTTCCTAGCTTACTTTGATTACTTTCTCACATACAGCCTACCTTATTATTCCAGACCAACTACACCTCTTCTTGGCAACGGTATTACCTCCTCTTTTACCAGAAGGATAATGCTTCTTGCAACACATAAAAAAAATTCCCAGGAATGGTTTGAGAAACACAGCGTTCAATGGTGTCGAGGAACAAAAGCTCAAGGTGTTGAATTGTCCTCCAAATTGATTAGATCTCAATCCAATCAAGTATCTCTGGGATGTGCTGGACAAACAAGTCTGATCCACAGAGGCTTTTCAACTAATTTATATCACTTTAATATCGATATCAAACGCTTTAATATGAAATAAAGTGAAATCTAAGTGAAATGGCTTGTCCCCTCTCTGTCCTCCTTTAATCATCTCTGTTTTTGAAGATCAGACATTTTATGGACTTTTATTTATAGAAAAACCCTTCGCTTTCATGTTTCACCCACACTGGATGCATCAATAGCAATATCAATGCAAGTAACATCTAAACACTCTGTATATTTACCTCAAAAAGGTCATTGACAGCTGAAGTTTACACGTGTGTTTAAAAATGCATGAGTATTGAAAGAAGCCTGTGATGTTTCATTATAGCTGCCTTATAAAATTCAGTGCTTCTTTCAAGGACACCAGTGATGAAAAAGGCTAAATTATTAATGAAAGCAGCTTTTAGGACAAGTGTATACAGCTTTTATGTGCACACTGCCTACACTGATGATCTCTTAAGTTAATGGGTTTAGGGAAAGCAATACATATATTTGCTGTGTACAGTGTTGCAGGTTAAATAGCTCTCTACATAGCCAGATACTGAAAAATCAACAACAAATAATAAAAGTACTTGCGATTTAAGCCCTGTTACTAAACGAGTGTACAAGTGTGAAAAATCACGTTTTCAAATAGGCATAAACTTATCGTGATCATGCTCAGTGTATTTGCTTATTTCTTTCCAGTAAGTGCTTTATGCTGATCAGGTTTAGATCCAGATCCTCTCCTGGGAACTCCACACTCTACACTCCACACACATTCACACCCATATGCCAAGTGTTGCCAATCCATCTATCAGAATATATCCCCAGTAAATTTCTCCCTAATTTAATCATTCATTCATTCATTCATTCATTCATTTTCTACTGCTTATCTGAACTACCTCGGGTCACGGGGAGCCTGTGCCTATCTCTGGCATCATTGGGCATCAAGGCAGGATACACCCTGGACGGAGTGCCAACCCATCACACACACACACTCTCATTCACTCACACTCACACACTACAGACAATTTTCCAGAGATGCCAATCAACCTACCATGCATGTCTTTGGACCGGGGGAGGAAACCGGAGTACCCGGAGGAAACCCCCGAGGCACGGGGAGAACATGCAAACTCCACACACACAAGGCGGAGGCGGGAATCAAACCCCGACCCTGGAGGTGTGAGGCGAACGTGCTAACCACTAAGCCACCGTGCCCCCTTAATTTAATCATTCTTGGACAATTCGCACTTATCAAACAAAACCAATCAGCAAAAAAGCTAACAATCAGAGAGCACAAAGATTATCCTGTGCTTCCTCTTAGACACAAAGTCAACTGATCAGATCTTTATGAACTGCTGCTCATGCAAAATCAGGGCCTGGAGTAACAACAAATTGCTTTCCACCAACTTCTGTGTGCATGACCTTACAAAGTGTCGCTCTGATTGACAGAGGAAGTGTATTCCACCCACCCCATTCATAGAGTACTTGAAATATGGTTCACAGGACTCAAATTCTTCATCTCCATTAACGTTTTGAGATGCCAGAAGAAATATATAAGAAATCAATGTAGAAAACACGAGAAACATTCTTAGTAACCAAGCTCAAGATCAAACCTGGAATCCTGGAGGTGCAGGTGCACCACTGGCTTCCCATTACTATCATTGTGAGGACCGACCGTACATCCAAAATGATTTCAGTAACTAAAAGAAACTTGGAACTTTTTCATCAATGTGTAGACATTTGGTTACACACACACACACACACACACACACACACGCACACAGTTTTACCACGACACACCTCATTACATCAAGACTGACTCTTTCTATCTTTCTATCATAAGCATTCAAAACTAACTTCCAAGCAGTAAAGCTACAAAATTACAACTCATGAATAATGTAATTGTGGTTGTGGAGAATAAACAAAGCAGATTTTCCTAAAAAAAAAAAAAAAAAAGCAGCCATCATTATTCACTCATATGTCCGACAAAACACAAGTCTGTGATGTAATAGCATTAAAAATCCACTAGGTGGCGCTGAGTGCATTTATTCTGTTCATGCTTTCAAACTGCTATCAATCTGTGACATTTAAACACTTAATAAAACACTTAGAATCTAGAAATGCGTTTATTTAGACAAATTAGACAAGAATTCTGTATCAATTTAGAACAACTTTTTATATTTATATCATTTTTGTATGTGTATTCTTTTTATTTATATATTTATATCTTTTTTTTTTTTTTTTTAAATGACGTACCATTATACAGGTTTTAGCTTTAAAAGTTTTGTTGTTGATGTTGTTTTTTAAATATGTCCAATAAAATATTAATTTTATTTTACAGATTATTATTTAATTTTACAGTTTATTTGATTTCATTTTCGAGTTGTCATGCAGTTTTTATTCATACTTTTAATTTGCTTTTCTAATGTACAGATTAAAAAACATATTAAAGCTTCGTCTTAAACGAATAGCTGTCATGACAAATTACTGACACGTGATAAAATAACGTATTTTATTAAAATTTTCTATACTTATTAATATTTAAGGGAATTGAACTCATTTTTCACCCAAAGATTAAAAAAAAATGCACTTAGGTGTTACAAAAATAAGACTTTCTCGAGTAATGACACTGAAAATGCATAATTTAAAATAATACTAGGTTTTCAGTTTTAAAACTATTTTTCTTTTATTTTTTACCATATACTATTTTATAAATGTACTTCTTCCTTTATGTATAGAACAATTGCACAACGGATTATATTGTGAGTTGTATATTGTAGTGAATTCATTTTAACTTAAAGCAGAGCAAACACACTAACCTCCTTAACCCTAATGCGAGACCTGTAATCACTGTAAAACCTGCAGAGTTCTGTCCCACTTTCTGTCTGTTGTAGGGGAATATCCAGTGTTGTCATCATCTCTAAAATAAGCAGGAGAAATAAAAATAAAATCAGTAACGTATGCTGATGCACGCCGATACCAGATGAGCGATGCACATAATACATCGCTTTGATCGATCGTGATCCAATAATATCACGGGAACATGGATAAAGCAAAATGCTTACGCTGTAGGTTTGGAGCACATATCAGATCTTAATTACACTCTGTCACAAAAAACCCTCATGCATTTATTCATGAGCAAGCGGGGGATAAAAATATGATGCAGGATGCAGTCTGAGTGCACGAGGGCCCGGTTTATTTTCCTGACTCCCTTTTATAACGATGGCACTAGATGGCAATGTCGAAGCGTGGCAACCTCGGGTCGGCTTCCACGCCAGGTCTGAGCTTTAGGATCGCTATCACAGCACTGGGACAGAGCGAGGCGTATTAATTAATTGTTAGTGTAGAACCATGCCAGCGGAAGAGAGAGTGATTATGAGGAAAAACATCTCAATGAATAAGACAGTTTTTCAATGTTTGTATACAATGAGCGGCTGGAAATGAATATGGATGTGGCTGATAGAGACCTGATGTTCCTGCGTGAGCTTTATAATCATTTTTTTGTGGAAATAAGCAGCTCATTAGATCTGATTAAGGAACACAATTTGCCTTGTATCTTCAACATGAACACGCTTTTGTAAATACGTCCCAAATAAACGGTGGAAGTGCATGACTGATCAAGAAGGAGTCTTTGGTATTAATACAAAATGCTGCTTATTGTTCGTATAAAATAAAGTGAGTCAATGGTAGAGCCTTCATCAATATCACACACACACACACTCACACACGTCTTATTATCCTTACAAGGACCTTCCATATATTGAAGTCTTACTGTAGCTGTCCTATGTAGCCTCGGTAAATATTATGTATTTACGTACATATATGTATATATTGTGTATATATATATATACATATACACACACACACGTTTAGATTATTTTTGTTTGTTGGTTTGTTTCCTAAATTTAAAGTATTACCCCAAATGTCCCCACAAGGTCAAATCTGAAAGGACCCCCATCACCACCACCACACACACTCACACTCTCTCACACACAGTACATGAGTCATTTCTATAAAACCAAGCATATCTTTGTTGAATAGATACAACCACGACACTATGCACTGTTATTCAATTATCAAGGCAAGTCATAACCCTAGGAAATAAATGTGGAGTGTAAGAGCTTCATTAAATTTGCCAATAAAATATTTGCAATACCTCATTGGCTCTTGATGGCCATAACGAAGGCTACGGCTGCATCCAATCGGAAGGCATTAGGTTTCATTTACTTGCCATTTTGCAGAAATACGGGGGAGTAGTGCGAAAAAATAAAATCAAGAAATTGAAAACAGACAAACTCTACATTTATCTATCCATCTTTTCGATTCTTCTTAAATCTGATTGGTCAGATGGTTCATTTACTAATAACAGATGCTCAGAGTACAATCACAAATAACTGTTTTAATGTTATCATTTCTATAGCTAACTCACAGCGAATTGCATCCACTGTCGAAGTCCCACATAATGTAATGTAAGGCTAAACTGTTATTTAAAAAATTTCAAATTAAAATGTTATTTAATTTCTATATCACTTTTAACAATGGACACTGTCTCAAAGCAGCTTTACAGAACATACTGTAAGAAATATACTATAAAAAGATTATTATACAAAGATTAGAATTAATATTAATAATTAATTATATATTAAAAGTTCAAGATTAATATTAGACTTCTGTTTAAATGTGTTTGTGTTTATCCCTAATGAACGAGCCTGAGGTGACTGAGGCGACGAAAAACTCCCTTAGATGGGAGAGAAAGAAACCTTGAGAGGAACCAGACTCAAAAGTGAACCTCATCCTCATTTGGGTGACACAGGAGGGTGTGATTATGTATAACTCGGCCAGCTCCTTTAGGGTGATACTCTGAATTGGTGTACCAACTGACCTTTCAGTTGTGCCGAAGCCCCGCCCCCAAATTATGCAAAATCAAAAAACCTTTTACAACATGGACATGTGACATATCAAAACACTCAGAACAATGAGAGGAACTTCCTCACGTGCATTCTGATGACGTCACGTAACGTCACGTGAAAATCAAAAATTAGCACAACATGAACATGTGACGTATCAAAACACTCAGCCCAATGAGGGGAACTTCCTCAGGAGTATTCAAATGACGTCACATGCTCATCTCCACTTGCCTCCAAATGTTTTGGCACCCTATCTTTCTGTCCACTTGCCTCCAAAAGTAACACTGACCCTTATGTCCACTCGCCTCCAAAAAGCACCGGCCTTTGCGAATACTTGCCTCGTCAAAGCCAACATCAAAGTTTGTTGCGACGAACTTTACAAATCTAGTTATAAACTGTTATAAGCACCAGAGAGTGTTATTATGAATAATGTCCTTTCTACAGTCAGATACAGTCTGATAATTGTGTATTGATGAGGAGGTTGTTGTCCTCAAACACCACATGGAGTTGGTATCTTCTCTTAGAATGTCTGAAATCTTCATGAAGCAGAATCCAACTGGAGCTGGAACATCTCTAGATACCTCAGGATCCTCACCGGGTTGATGTCTCTTCATGACGCGGAGCACAAAAAGGGGGGAGAGAATAAATTTGTTGATACTTTGAAGTTTTCTATATAGAGATGATTGTTTATCCTTTAAAGAAGGAGTCTCCAGTGTCAGCACTTTAACAGTAGGAGGTAAAATCTGTCATTTTACGTTTTCTGCTATGAAAGTCATGTTTGGGCAGTTTCTTAGTAGCTGCATTGATTTTCTTTCTTTTTTTTCTTCTTTTTGTCCAAATAATACCAAGAAAGGAAAAAAAAAAGAGAGAGAGAGTCTGCTGAGTGAGCGCTTTTTTTTGCAGAATGTTCCACAGAATTAACTATAAATGGAAGAAGTATTTTGTATTTAATATATTAAAACTTAATCGTTGACAAATTGCTGTGGATTATGAGGGAATAAATTACATATTTGCTTCTATTGGAAAAGAATCAACTTCAACGTGGAACGATATCAACGCTTCCACTTTTTGTTGATTATTTCCCTAAAGCAGCATGCCACGGTCATTTATTTCTTATGAATGCGACATTTCAGCAAACAGAAAAAATAGCCAGACTTGCATATACAGAGAGCCTAATAGCATAACAAAGATCATAGCTTACAGCATACTGACTAGCGTCTAGATCACCGGTGAGTGAAAAGTATTCAAATGTAAAGGTTCTATATTATATTATCTATAAAATATACTTGAAAATTGTGTTACAAATCTTTTTTTTTTGCTGTTAAATTTTACGCAGCAGCTACTTTGCTAGTTAGCTAATACTTGGCCAGTTTATCGATTATAGAAGAAGTCGAGTCGCATCGCTACAGTACACTGTGCATCATTTAATGACTTCAACCTGTCACAAATGTTAACTTTTCTCTACAGTGAAAGTTTATTATAGCTTCATGGTCACTTTTCGCTAAAAAAAAACTTTTCACACTTTTCCGGTGTGAAATTTTAACGATAACTTTCACGTTTATAAAATTCTGGATTAACTAAGCCGAGGAAATACGTCGTATGTTGGAAGAAGTGCTTTTGATCTGAACAGAACGTAATTGTGAAGTTATATTTATCGCTAAAGTCTGTCTCGTTCTCTCTCTCGCTTTAGCTCTTTCTGTCTTTCATTCTGTCTCTTTCATGTCACGACATGTCTCATAATTCCATGATTTTTTTTTTGTTCAGCAGCAAAAAGTGCAGAATGTCTTTGTGGTGTTTTGTTTCTGCTATGCGGTAGATTATATGCTTGAAACTCAATTACTAGAATGTAGTAGAATGTATTATTATTTTTTTTTTATATTACAGAAATATGCAGCTAAGGAATTCAGGCAGACATCCAAATACTGATAAAGGGGCTTTCACACTTGGCATTATATTCCCATAATGCTATTCTCTATAGCACTCTATAGCACTATTGCACTCATTGTATATTATATGGACATAAATCGTGTCCTTCATATTGGTCAGGGTTATACTGGGAGCGCTGGAAACCTTGAATACTCTCCTTGTTGGGATGCCAGTCCTTTACTGGGCATGTTGTACACACATTAATATGTTCATTCAGACCTAGGGACGATCGATCTTCGCTAACTCACGAACCTCACCAAGGTTTTTTGGGAGGTAGAAGGAAACCAAGGAACCCAGAGGAAACCACGCGGAGAAGATGAATAGTAATCCACAACTATGAATCGAACTCTGAAGCTGTGAGGTGACAATGCTACCCACTGTGCCATCGTATTTGACTTTACTCAAATTATGGGGAAAAAAATAACCGTTACGATTTACGTAGAGGAAGAACCGAAGAAAAGATAAGCCGATTGTAAAAAAGCGCAGTAACGGTCTAAACACAGCTTAAAAATTATAGAAGAGGCAAAAATATACAGAAAAGCAAAACAACACCCACACATGCTAATTTCAGTTATCAAAGCTACTGCTGCTAAAATAAATGACTTTATAAAAGTGACTTCACAGTCGTTTAGGCAGTATGTTGGAATTCCCATGAGGCTCGTGTTCTTCTGAGGTTTGACAAGGAGGCTGGAGGAGATAGAGTGAGTGAGAGAGAAATGGAAGCAAGAGAGAAGAATTGCATGCATGCGCACACACACACAGAAATATGAGAAATGTGTGTGAAAGAGTTTCTTATCTGAACGTGGTGAGCAGAAATAGACCAAACGCCTCAACTTAAAATACTGAACAGACAGGAGAAGAAAAACAGACAAATTCATTAAAAAGAAAGAAAGAATACAGACTGAAGGCTGGAGGGGTTAAAGAAGTATAATCATTATGTGTGTGTGTGTGTGTGTGTGTGTGTGTGTGTGTGTGTTCACTTATCTTCTCAGCATCTTGCTGAGATAAATTGGCTCTGACCTGCACATGACCTCAGCCAATGTTCACGAGACCATTAAATCCGTGCAAAGATGCCATTTTGTGTGTGTGTATGTGTGTGTGTGTGTGAGTAAGAGAGAGAGAGAGAGAGAGAGAGAGAGAGAGAGAGAGAGAGAGAGATACTGAGGGGCGGGGCATGTTTTAAAGGATTCTTATGTCAATGCATCAACATCTCGTCTCTCTTCACAGCCCCAAACTGTACAGTATTGTGCACTGAACTTGTTCTATGTCTTCTTTTCATTCTAGAACGTTCCGTAAAGTTTCCCTAAAATCTGCAATATGTCTAGGGGCGATTTCCTATAATACGACATTAAACATCAGTGGAAAATTCAGAGTGAGAAAAGAAAACATTTTTAGGAGCAAAACCTGACAGTTAGCCCTCAATTTTGAGTGTTTACTTTCTTCTTTTCTCTTATTAAACACTACTTTACTGGCACTAGCAATGTGACCGGATGCTATACAACCTCTATAAGATTCCATGTACACAATAGGGCAGAGGTGGGAATCCAATCCCCAACCTTGGAGTTTATACGTTTGTCCAATATTTATCCAACGTAATACGTAATAAAAGAGAAATTCGGAGAGCCCAAGTTAGATTCAACATAACGGTCAAAGCTAAACAAATGAATTTGAACAATAATCATAGACACAAGCAGACTGGTTTATTCGGACCACTTGCTCAATCCTGTGTCTACAGTTGAGCCAGGACAGAAATAATAAATCCTTTCTTAAGCGTACAAACTTGTAAAGTGGACGTTAAAGATAATGAGTTGTAAACAGAAACAAATAGATAGTTTATTTTTTGATGTCAGATCTGTGTACTGCATTTATAGCGTACATTCATTCATCCTTAGTACTGTAACTCCCTGATCAGGGTCTTAGTGGTTCCAATTCGGCTAATAGTTTGTTTACGATTCAAGAAAGAATCAATAAAATCTGTCAGAAAATATTACATACAGACAGACAGACATAAAACGAATAATTTAGCCCAGGATTCAAGGAACAGTCCTACACTTTTCTTTAGTCATGTACATGCGATGTGGCCGAGGTCGAGCCCGAATCAACACACCATGCTGACAGATTTATAATACCTACCTCCTTTTTTTTTTTTTTTTTAAAACGTTTCCTTGGACAAAGTGATAAGTTATCCAACAAGTCCACCAATTCTTGAAAAAAAAAAAAAAATACCTTGAAAAATACTTCAAACAGAAAGGAAGCCTTTGGAAAAACTATTTCATGTATTTGACCTTGCCGTGCCCTTGACTTTGTCTGGATCAAATACTAAATCTAATCAGTTCATCTGTTGGTTAAACCTAATGGCATAATAAAATAAAATAATAAAAACAGAAAAAAAATAAACATAATGATGAGTAAAAAAAAAAAGAAAGAGAGAGAGAGAGAGAGAGAGAGAGAGAGAGAGAGAGAGAGAGAGAGAGAAAGCCTTTAGTTATACAGTGACAGAGATTTTGAGTACTAAACTGATAGTGAAGCTGTATTATATTCCTATTAGTACATGATTAAGATGAAGCTAGGTAAATTAGATTAAAATGGAAATAAACATTTCCATTAGCAGAGGTCCTCCAGATCCTAGCAGATGTTTGTGCATCGTCACCAGAATCATAGAGCTACATGGCTAAACACCTTCAACACACATGTTCGTGTCTGTAATCGGAACTGGCAGCACACTTTAAAGCGATTTTGTTGTCATTTTGTTTGCAGTGTAAACTCTAACTTTATAATATTAATAAAAAGAAATAAAAAGTTATCATATATAGGCTCAAGATGGGCTTCTGAATCTGTTAGGAACATTAAAGCTGTATAATGAGAAAAGACTTTAGGAATAAATAGAACACACACTGAACATCAGACATCATCACTCAACAGAGACCAGCTCGCTTTCTCCGTCCTTCCTTCCTTCCTTTCTTTCTTTCTTTCTTTCTTTCTTTCTTTCTTTCTTTCTTTCTTTCTTTCTTCCTTTCTTTCTTTCTTCCTTTCTTTCTTCCTTCATCCATCCATTTCTTCCTTCTTTCCTCCCTTCCTTCCTTCTTTCATTCCTTCCTTCCTTCCTTCCATCATCCATTCCTTCCTTCCTTCCTTCCTTCCTTCCTTCCTTCCTTCCTTCCTTCCTTCCATTACCCATTTCATTCATTCATTCATTCATTCATTCATTCACAAGCTATCAGCATTTCCAGGCCCAAGGCATGCCACCATCATGGCACACTTTAAGCTTTTTTTTTCTTTTTTTTTTTTTTTTTTTTTTGCTAATCTGCAACACCTGATTCAACTCAGCAGCTAATTAAGAAACCATTTAAGCTGATAGAGAGTGTATGAGGAAAAAAGATTAGTACAGGAAAGGCTGGGGCGAATGTTATCAGTTACTGTGAAAAGCAGATGTTTAAATTCTAAGTGAGGGCAAATGTTAGAGAGCTAGGCTAGGCTAGGTGATGCTAAGCTAATTACAAGGCCAAAAATATTATAAGGCATAATGTAGCAAAACAGGAAGTGTCATTTGACTCGATGTGACAGTTGGTCACAAGTCCTGAATAAATCATTTGTGAAAGTTTCTGAAAGCTTTGAAACTTTGAGAAACAATAAAAGAAATGAAGGAAGACTTTTTTTAGTTAGCTGACATTGGGATTGTGCTTATCTTGTGTTTACCTTTCAGTGGAGGTTCTACTGACACCATTAGCCAGTAGCTGTAGGCTACAAGCTATTCTAGCAATTGAACAATAAGCTGATAGTTGGTAGCATAAGATGCTAATTACAATACAGAAAGTGAACACGTTCATGTGGAAAGGTGAAAGGCTTCACAATATACAACTCCAAGAATGAGCTAGTTGCAGATGTTAATAATTAAGGAAGCTAAGGCATAGCCATGATCATGAATTTGCTTGTTAGAAAAAAATTATTTCTGATCGTGCTCTTGTTGCTTTAATTCTGGTAGATGGCAAAACTGTGGTAGTTTATTGGTTAAAGATTTTGGGAAGCTGATCAGAAGGTTTGTTATTTCGTTTGACAAGATGCCACTGTTGGCGTTTTAACCCAGCTGTCTCATGTTTCTGTTCTTTTACTCAGACATGTTTAATGAAAACGTTTTGGAAAATATCATCTGAACATGTTCTAGAGTTTGTTACGTACTAAACTCGTGTCATGGATCAGTTCTGTGTCACTCGCGATAAAAATGTCAGCCAAAATGAAGAACTATAAACATAAGCTTTAACAAATTCTGTCCTGTCCTGTTTAAGGCAGCTAGAAGCTGAGAGAGTCTCTTAACCTGGGGTATTAAAAAAATTATATATGTATTATTCTTAAAATCATCACAATAATTATAGCTGTTGGTAAGAAAAAAACTAGACTGTGGCTTTGTTTGTTTATTTATTTCATCCAGTGACTATAATGCCCTGAAAATCTGTGCCTACATTACAAAGCAGCCAATCAGATTCAAGGTGTCCCAAAAGTCTCTTCCTTCCTTCCTTCCTTCCTTCCTTCCTTCCTTCCTTCCTTCCTTCCTTCCTTCATTCACAAGCCGTCAGCAATTCTATGCCTGAGGCGTGCCACCATTATAATCTCTGGCCTTATGCAGAAAACGGTCCATTAATAAGGATGGTATACTGTATGTATTATGTTATGTTTGTTAGCATGTTTCGATTGTTTCATTTCCACCTTTTCTGCCCTCCTGCTGGTGTTTTCCAACAAGCGTCATACTGTAGCTGGAGTAATATTTTATATTATAATAGTTATGGCACCGTATATGTCAAAAACCACCACAACAGCAAAATCGAATCGAGTACAAAGAATACCACACACTGATTTGTGGGCGGAGTCTTCCACAAATTTCGGGAGCTGACTCTACCACTAAATTAACCCCAATACATTTGCACAGTCTCACATCCTTAACACCAACACGTACAAGCTTATAATATTCATACCTCCTCTCGAAAGCACACACTCTCCTCTGCTTGCGCTGTCATGTCGGCCTAATCCGAAGTGATGTGTGGTTAATTTGTTTCTGTACTCCACTGACCTTGCACGACACACTCTGTAGGCATAAATTTCATGCCTCTCGCAGTGACCCAACTCCCCCCTACAAACCACCCCACTCCACCCCACCCCATTTTCTGGTTTCCCCCCCTTTCTCTGTAGAGAAAACTAGAATTCAGGTTTGTAAACGTGTCGCTTTAAAGCTGCATCTTATACAAACACGGCGTAGAAAGGCAATTAACCTTGAGTGCTAAACAGATTGCAGTATTTTTTTGCGAAATGGCAGCATGAAAATAGACAACATATTCACATTTCATATTCCATTATGTTTGAAGAGTCTCACAGGAATCAGGCTCTATAGCAACCGAAATGGAATACGCCTGAAAAAAATGCAGCAATATTGAGTTTATATGCTGCTGACATTGAGCATGAGTTTGAGTAATAGTACATGATGCTAATACTGAGATTTTGCTGACTCACTCTTGCTAGCTCTCTCCATCTTTTGTGACCTAAACACTAAGAGGTCAGGGGATGGTACCGTATGTGACAACGTCCTTTTAATACACGGTGTCCAGACGTTCTGGACCTTTGTACCTTTTGTACCCTTACATTAGGTTTTGTCTCTCGTATCCAGTTTGGAATGTCAGTCCTTTTATTCAGTGGCATTCAGACTTTTTTTTATTATTGTTATGAATTTTAAATAGAGATGGATTGATACCGTGTTTGAAGATAAGAGAAAAGCTGTTAAGTGCTTGGTCTGTCATGAGGAGTTGATACTTTGGGGCTTGTTTATAATTAAATTTTTTTTACAAAAGCTTCAGAAACATTGATATCAAAGTTTAGCCCAAAAAACACAACATATTGGAAAAATCACAAACTGTAAGCAAAATTAGTAATAAATTTTAATTGAGAATGTTTTAAAAAAAAACGTTTCAGAAACACCAAATCTCAAAGTTTAGTGCAAAATACGCAACAAAATAGAAAAAGTACAAACTGTAAGCAAACTGGGGGTCACGGTGGCTTAGTGGTTAGCACGTTCGCCTCACACCTCCAGGGTTGGGGGTTCGATTCCTGCCTCCGCCTTGTGTGTGTGGAGTTTGCATGTTCTCCCCGTGCCTCGGGGGTTTCCTCCGGGTACTTCGGTTTCCTCCCCCGGTCCAAAGACATGCATGGTAGGTTGATTGGCATCTCTGGAAAATTGTCCTTAGTGTGTGAGTGCGTGAGTGAATGAGAGTGTGTGTGTGCCCTGTGATGGGTTGGCACTCCGTCCAGGGTGTATCCTGCCTTGATGCCCGATGACGCCTGAGATAGGCACAGGCTCCCCGTGACCAGAGGTAGTCCGGATAAGCGGTAGAAAATGAGTGAGTGAGAGTGAGTGTAAGCAAACTTTGTAATATAGTTTTTTTTAAAGAATGTTCTACAAAAGTTTTAACCCAAAAAACGCAACATATTGAAAAACCTCAAACTTTAAGCAAACACCAATCTAATATTTCCACCATGATAAAGTTTGACATTAAGGCTTTTCTTGGAACTGGAGACTCCTTCTTACATGTTAAATGTCTTCTCACAGAATTCTTCACCATATCATCAATGATTCTATTTTCTCTAGTATAGTGATAAATATAAAATTCTAGTCTGGATATACATTCATGCTTCAAATACTGTCAAAGTAACAAGAGACGTGTTGCAAAAGATTTATAAATATTAGCAGTTAGAAATTTCAATAAGGAATCTTTAGTTATGCTGCGGGGGGGGCACGGTGGCTTAGTGGTTAGCACGTTCGCCTCACACCTCCAGGGTCGGGGTTCGATTCCCGCCTCCACCTTGTGTGTGTGGAGTTTGCATGTTCTCCCCGTGCCTCGGGGGTTTCCTCCGGGTACTCCGGTTTCCTCCCCCGGTCCAAAGACATGCATGGTAGGTTGATTGGCATCTCTGGAAAATTGTCCCTAGTGTGTGAGTGAATGAGTGTGTGTGTGCCCTCCGATGGGTTGGCACTCCGTCCAGGGTGTATCCTGCCTTGATGCCCTATGACGCCTGAGATAGGCACAGGCTCCCCGTGACCCGAAGTAGTTCGGATAAGCGGTAGAAGATGAAGATGAATAGTTATGCTGCCAATTTCACAACATTGCTGTGTTTAAAATTTCTAAAATAAATGCAATATGTAAATTTCAAAAAAAAAAAAAAAATTCTTTTATAACCCGTGTCGTGATCTGCCTGCATAAAAATGTCTGCAATTTTCCCAAAACAAGCTTTAACTAATCAACAACATTCATTTCCAGGTTTCTGCAAGGTACAAATTGTGTTTAATGAAATGAACAAACGGCAATCACGCAATTTTCACTCTGCAACTGAAACTGAGTCGAAATCACAATGCGGCGTGTGTAATACAGACTTTCCTCACAAGCCTTTATTTTGTTCTATTTGCATCGCATTAGTAACGGAGCGCTCAGACGGCTGGTGCACATTTGTCATCCAAGTCTTTCCCATTAAAATGCAACTGGGCCAAAGCAGCACTCCTTTTTAATGCAAACATCAGTGGAGGTTCTGTAGAAGAGAGAAATTTCCATCCATCTGATCTGCTGTGTGCTTTAGACAGCAGTGTCATACAAAGAGAAATGTTTAAGGACGTGATCGTTAACGCCGCTATCAGTTAGGTCATGATTCACAAACACCTGAGATTAGTCTTACAGGGAAATTCAATTATTAAAAAATAAATAAATCAATTCATGGAACTCAAAGCACACCGAGGCTTTACAGCAAATGAACAGGGTGTGGATTTTTTTCTATTTCTATGAATTATTGAAGACTCCTTTCCTTTTGTACAGCATAATATCCTACAGTATGATACAGACCCACTACACAGTAATAAGCACAGTATTTAAGAGCAAACCTGGTTCCTTGTTTATCATCTATAAACTATTTTATATAAATTGATTCTCTTAAGTAGAAAAAATAGGGGGGCACGGTGGCTTAGTGGTTAGCACGTTCGCCTCACATTCCAGGGTTGGGGGTTCGATTCCCGCCTCCACCTTTTGTGTGTGGAGTTTGCATGTTCTCCCCGTGCCTCGGGGGTTTCCTCCGGGTACTCTGGTTTCCTCCCCCGGTCCAAAGACATGCATGGTAGGTTGATTGGCATCTCTGGAAAATTGTCCGTAGTGTGTGAGTGCGTGAGTGAATGAGAGTGTGTGTGTGTGTGTGTGTGTGTGTGTGTGTGTGTGTGTGTGTGCCCTGCAATGGGTTAGCACTCCGTCCAGGGTGTATCCTGCCTTGATGCCCAATGACGCCTGAGATAGTTAGTAGTAGTTCCGATAAGTGGTAGAAAATGAATGAATGAATGAATGAATGAAAGTAGAAAATAGCACATTTATTTCATTTTCGAATATCCATCTATCAATCACCTTGTTTATATTCTATTATTCTTGTTTATATTCTATCGGTTGTCTACCCATTTCCTAGGTACTAGTGTAGGTGTATTCTGCAAAATATGAAGACATCAGCGAACACACAAGTTTTGCCAAAGATTAATATTCATATGTTAGTCCAACCCTTTTGAGAGAGCGAGTGAGAGAGAGAGAGAGAGAGTGAGAGAGAGAGAGAGAGAGAGAGAGAGAGAGAGAGAGAGAGAGAGAGAGTTGAAGGGTGCTGAAGCGAAAGCTCAGACCCGAGGAGCCTGGAGGCGTCCATGGCAACCGCCCTTTCACAGAACAACAAAGGGAAATGAAAGAAGTCTCAGGACCTGATTAGATCACAAGATCATGATTATGATGAGTGATTGGAATGTGTGTGTTTGTGTGTATGGGGATCAGGAGGGTTTGTTGTATATCAAGGCCTTAACCAAATACAATACGAGCCACATGCTTTATTGAGACCAGCGGTTATGAAACCTCACAAGATATCTAACCATGTTTGGATCCTGATTTTCCACAATGAGATTGTTTGTTTTTAATAAAAACACAGCCAACAGCTAACATCCACGCAATGACTAGAGCACATTTACAGTGTGTGTTACAGATACAGTGTGTGTCTGAATACCAGTTGTGAACTTTATGGATGAAAGTGTGTATGTGTGTGTGTGTAAGTGTGTGTGTGTGTAAGTGTGTGTGTGATAAAATGGTCATTTTTTTTTACCTACTGAAAAGTACAAATTTTCCTGTCCAGGATTTTTACATATCTCAACTAACAAGGTGAAGAGAAAATTAAAGTTAAATTCTACTGAAAGACTCGACAATGCCACAATGCCATTCCTCTATGACATTTATAACCAAACCTACTTCAAAATAATAAATGTACATTTACACAGGAAATGAGTTACATTTACATCACATTTACAGCACTCGGCAGATGCACTCATCCAGAGTGACGTACAAAAGAGCTTTGAAGTCTCAATGAATACATAGAATAGAAGCCTTTATTATTGTCACATAGACATTACAGCACGGTGAAATTCTTTTTCGCATATCCCAACTTTATGAAGGTTGGGTTCAGAGCACAGGCAGGGTTTCCACACGTCCTGGAAAACCTGGAAATCCTGGAAAATTAATGACCAATGTTCCAGTCCTGGAAAACACATGGAAAATGAGAGAAAACATAAACTGTCCTGGAAAAAATCTTGTTGTCCTGGAAAATTATTATTTTTAAATGTTATTGATCATTTAAAGAACAGTTTACGACCGGTCGAAACAATTAACTTTAGTAACAGAAAGCGCTCTGTTCAGGGACGCTGAGTTTTGACGGGTTTTTTGTTATGCTGTTTAATCTCGCTGTGACGGATGACGCTGTCTTGTGTTGGCGGTTTCAGGTGCTAGGAATAGTTTAAGTGCTCGAATGTTTTCAGCAAATGGTGACGGGTAAACAGGTTATATTAACCTTGTTAATCTGAATATCATGTGCGAGGGGAATTCACAGCAAACTAAAGCATGCATGACGGCATTGGCCTGAGAAAGGAGAGGGTATTAATATGTGCGGTCTTTTTATTTTATAAATGTTGAAATTTCATTCACATGACAAATTGTCTTTAAAAGTATAGTTAAGTAATAGCCATAAAGTGTACGTTGTTTTTAAGACTTCTGGAGAGAAGAACATATTACTTTAGGCTGTGAATCTGTGAGCCTTGTATGTATTTTGCTAAATTTGAAATGTCCTGGAAAAGTCCTGGAAAATGATCTCTGAAAAAGAGTGGGAACCCTGACAGGGTCAGTCCTGATACGGCACCACTGAAGTAGAGAGAGTTAAGGGCCTTGCTCAAGTGCCCAACAGTGACAGTTTGGCAGTGCTGGGACTTGAACCCTGATCAACAACCCAGAGCCTTAATCACTTGAGCCACCACTCTAACAAACATTCATTAACACTAGTTCACTAGGTTGCAGACTTAGGATACCATCGACCTAAAACTTTGTTCAGGGTTTAGTCATTTGAAGATGACCAGTGGTTGTTCGGACAACTAGGGGACGTTCATTACACCAACTCTGTGCCAGAACAGTGAAGAGTTTTGTTGTATATTTCTACCTCTTACCCTGGGAGATGGTGGGACCAGTCAAGCAGTGCTAGCAGATCTGATGGAGCGTGGTGCAGTGCGAAGAGTTCTCAATTGTACTTTCATCATCATCCATCCAGTGTCTGCTCACATAAGGAAAGTCATCTTCAACATTTAAAAATCTCATCCCAAATCCATTTACGTCTATGTAATTCCTCCTTTTTTATATAAGAATCTTCATTTCTCTTCTACGAAGGCTTTCCACTAGATGTTGAAGCGTAGCTGTGGGGATTTGTGTTCATTCAGATTCAAGAGCGTTAGAGATCAGGTGTTGATGTGATGAGATCAGTTACTGATGTTGGGTGAGGACCCTAACCCTAACCCATGAGATCTTCTCTAACCATGAGATCTTGGTTAAAAGTGTTTAAAAAAGGAATGTGGTAGCCTACTGATTAAGCTGTTGGACTTCCAATTGAAAGGCTGTGAGTTTGAATCCCTTGTCTTCCAAGCCGCCACTGGTGGGCCCCAGAGCAAGGCTCTTAACCCTCAATTTACAGCTTATGTATATATATATATATATATACATATATATATATATATATATATATATATATAGTGAATGAGAGAGTGTGTGCGCCCTGCGATGGGTTGGCACTCCATCCAGGGTGTATCCTGCCTTGATGCCCAATGACTCCTAACCCTAGGCTCCCCGTGACCCGAGGTAATTCAGATAAGCGGTAGAAGATGAATGAATGAATGAATGTATATATATATAAAATATATATGTATATATATATATATATATATATATATATATATATATATAAAAACATAGGTCACTCTAGATAAAGGCATCTGACAAACGCCGTTTCCAAAGAACCATATACGGGCATGATGGTCACATATTCACACACTAACAATGGACACACGGGAAAATAAATAAAGAAATAAAAGTCTGTTTGTAAGGTCATGTAAAATGAAAGAAAAATATACCCACCCCAAGTGCTCTTGCTTTGTTTTGATCCTGATTAGATGCCTATTGTGTCCGTTTTGCTGTATCTCCAGCAATCGATCAAAGCATAGCGTGTTGATGAATTTTTCATCTTTTAGCTCTAAAGAAGCACAAGGTACTTGTAGATAAATACTTTCATTCCATTGAGTCCCTCAGCATCAAGGGCAGCTGAGGTGGTGTGGCTAAATCACTGCAACGTCAAGGCAATTCACAAACTTATAATGAGAATCTAGAGAACATGAAGGGAATGTGGTTTGGTGTATGTTTTTTTTTTTTTTTAAACTTTTTTTTATTTTTTTTTTTGCACTGACAAGAGATAAAACCCTGAAGCTAGGGTTAACAGCTATTTTCTATTTTTTTTTTCATAGGAGAAAATAATTTTCCGACGTGCGTACCATTTAAAGCGGCTATAAATTAAACGGAGGAAAGGCAATAATTTATTTTTCAGCAGAAAGAATAGATGTGTCTATAAATTTTCTGAGTGAAAAGTAGGTTGCTAAAATGCACTTAATTTGGCATGATAGATTGGCTCCATGCTTCAGTGACTGTAATTGAATCTGTGACCTATTTCTTCTGAAGAAAATTGTCTCTCGGGTTTTGTGTCACCATACATTTTAATGGAATTCAATAGACTGTCACAGGATTTGTACACTTACAACTAACTGTTAACATTTTCTCCATTCCATTTGTACATCAGCTAATGGATACTTATTCACCCATACTTCTGCTGTGCTCTAAAAGGCGCTGTTGTGTTTGATTATTTTTTTTTTTTTTAATACAGTATAAATGACCTTTTATGTAGGACTGAAATGATTACAATGCCCCAGCCTTGTCCGTCAAACACTTTTTTTAATCAAGCTATGAATATTTTAACGAAAGCAGTGGGCAACCAAAGGATTAATACATTAATAAATGTGTTTCTGTTGTGCTGTTTGTCTTCTGATGCAGAACCTTGTTGAGGTCAGTAATTTAATGCAGCTGTTTCAGTAATAATCAGCGTCCACCTGATTCGCATTACACCATAACCCAATCAGAGCCTGGAAGCACAGCATGAGGAAAAGTATTTAAAAAACAGAGAGTGTTATGAAAATGAACACTCTGGCATTTCCTCTTCGCTGTCGACCGAAATCGCTGTAGGAACAGGTTTATGTAACAGATGTGCTGAGGAAATCCAAGAAGCATATTCATATTGCCAGGGAATTCTGTCCAAATGCACAAGCTGCAAGCTTTCACATGCTTTTCTATTAAATAAAAACACTGGTTATTACAGCTTGTACTAATATTAATGTTGCTGATGTAGAACTGAGCGAGCATCAGACTGTGTGTACAAACGCCTTTTCCCGGCTAAAGCATTAAAATCACGTTTTATGGCTCCATAATCCCATTTAAATTCCCCTTTTTTTCCAACTAATGAAAGTCAACGAATCTTTGTGACTTTTTGTATGTTTAGACATTTTCTAGACCTTTTTTTATTATTATTATTATTATTTTATTTTAATAAAAGTTAATGTTAATATTGGACATTGAAGGATGTCCAACTTTTTTTTAAGGAATTATGTTTTTTTAATCATTCGCTCTATTTACTTTTTAATATTATGTGTTTAGACAAGAAAAAATTTAGAGCATGGAGCAATTTAATAAAAAAAAAAAACTCAATAATCCTGATGTGTGTATAAATATACGCTCCAATATCGTTACAATGTGTTCCATATATATATACATATACATACACACACACACACACACACACACACACACACACACACACACACACACACACAAATATATGTATATATATATATATATATATATATAAACACACACACACACACACACACACACACACACACACATATATATATATATATATATATATATATATATATATATATATATATATATATATATATATATAACAACAGCTCTTACTATGCATGTAAATTTGTTTGTTAGGAAGTGTTTCTATTTTTTGACTTGCAGATCTGACCTGAAGAATCATTTTCTGCAGGATTTAAGGAAACATGAAAAAGCTCCCCACTGTAATCTACTAAGCTTCATGAACAGAGAGATTAAATTACAGCTTGTGTCTATAGCATTCTGAGATGAGCTGCTGTGGACAGATGAAGAGAAAATTGACGTGTACTAAAGTGACCCGAACATCGTAGACTGGAGGAAAAAGACATCTGAAATGGCAGAACTCAGTAGTGTCATACTTCATGCTTTAGATATTTAGAGATGCCAGTGTCTTATGTAAGATCTGTTGTGCTATAGTATAAATTGTAATCTAGAAGCTGCTCATAATCCCTTGGATGACTGAGTGACATGGTGACTAAAACTGGCTTCTTGTTCATGTCTGGAAAATGTCTTTATTTAGGAGAAGTGATAATTAGGGAAAGTATTATGAAAGTGGATATTCTAGTCCTACGTCCGAGTTTGCTTGCTGTCCTGCTATACAGTAGGTGAAAAGCAGTATGCTCAATGAGTAGCATGTCCCAATTCTCAGTTTTCATAAAAAGAGTATGTGAGAAATACCTGGATCCACTGCTTCTGCTGTTGTTCTTCACTATGGTGCCAAAGATCATAATGCAACGGGACTGTTGTCCGAATCACAAAGACTCAAAGTCAGTGCATCTGCTCTTTAAGTCTGAGTGCCACATTAGTTGTGGTTCAACCTTATTTGGTTTTACACCTGAGTAACTTTTTGAAGGTTTAAACAAGGAAAAAGGGGTTTGATATTATAACCAGAGGCAGTGGTGGCTCAAGTGGTTACAGCTCTGGAGCATTGATTGTAGGAAAAGCGTTCAAGCCCCAGCACTGCCGAGCTGCCTCTGTTGGGCCATTGAGCAAAGCCTCTCTACTCCAGGGCTGCTGTATCATGGCTGACCCTGTGCTCTGACCCCAACCACCAAAGTTGGGATATATGAAGAAACAAAACAAAGGCTTCTGTTCACTCTATAATCACATGTGCAGCTGCATGTGCTCCTTCGTCCTGGGCAAATGTCCGACGAATATGTATGTTACACTATGTACCTTGTAAAGCGTCCTTGAGCTTGGGAAAGGCGCTATATAAATTAAACATATTATTATTATTATTATTATTATTATTATTATTAGTATTATTATTATTATTATTATATTTCCAACATGGCGGATGAAGTATATCCGGATTATATTCATACGACACATACAGTATATATTATTGCTCATGATTTGTCTTATTAATGGAAAATCCAAGTTGTAACCATCTACGCTTTAAGAAAAATCCACATGTGATGTTTTATTAATGGCCTTAAAGTGTTTTGACGTCAATTCAGGGCAGTACTGTAAATTGATTTAACGTAATCATGTGAAAATAAAAGAATGACCGAACTCGTGAAAAATCTACAACCTCTATCTATCTATCTATCTATCTATCTATCTATCTATCTATCTATCTATCTATCTATCTATCTATCTAATTTAATCTGAAACATTACATTACATTAGGCCCTCCATAACAAATACTGGAAGCCACCCTGGCGTCACGTGAGGGACATCTCAGCTGGTGTCGCTTATGTTCCTCGTGTATTACAAGACATTTTCCTGCACAAAGCTTTACCCGTAGCGTATGAATAATTTGGCTGCGACAGAGACGGGAGCAATGAAGTCCTAAGTAGTTATCACCAGCGCTGTCTAAATTCATATTCATATTAATTTGCTGAACTAATGACATAAATGCGGGCGGAATCAGCGGCACTGTAATTTGAGTGTGAAAAATGCATGAAGTAATTACAGATTGTTTTACTGACTAAAGTGGGTCCTCTGCTCAGTCAATTAAGCCAGAATGAGCCTGTTTTCCCCTCTCTCCGTTAGCACAACTCTGTTTATCATCAAGAGTTCAATTGCCTCACTCTCCATGGCTATGTTATCCATATCAGACTAATGAGTTCTTCAACATTTCTGTTCTAATTAATGTCTCTAATTTATGTTAATTAATTGCAGCCAAGGCTTTCCTCCATCTGCTAAATAGTGAAAAAAGTAGAAAATTGGGTCAGTGTTAAAGGGCTTTAGTGGTATACATACACGTCTACACTTTATCAGTTACTCAGGCGTGTTGGCAAAGAGCGTTATGCAAACAAGATAAAGATTCAGTGGCAGTACTGTAGATGTCTATGAAATCAGAACGGAGATCATTGTATTGGACAGGAAGTTATTTGCCCCTGGAACAGTTGTGACTCAATTGGTTGACACTCTGGGTTGTTGATCGGAAGATTGAATTTCAAGCCCTGGCACTGCCAAGCTGCCACTCTTGGGCCCTTGAGCAAGCTGGCCATGTGCTCTGACCCCAACCTCTAATGTTGGGATATTCGAAGAAAGAATATCACTGAGTTGTAATATATATGTGAGAAAATAATGACTTCTTAAATTTTCCTTGAGCCTACAATTAAGTCTTATAATTAAGTAATATATCACAAGTGCAGTTTCAACATTGTCCAAATACCATGCATGACTAGACAGAACAATTTCAGATCAGATCATTCAAAATGGTGGACAGCTTTCAGATTTTTTCCTGATGGGGAAACTCCAATGAAGCAACCCTTGATTATAGCTACTATAGAGTATCAATAGAGCATGCATACATGATGTATAGAGTATCCATAGAGCATGCATACATGATGTATAGAGTATCCATAGAGCTTGCATATATGATGTATAGAGTATCAATAGAGCATGCATACATGATGTATAGAGTATCCATAGAGCATGCATGCATTATGTATAGAGTATTAAAAGAGCATGCATATATGATGCATAGAGTATCAATAGAGCATGCATACATGATGTATAGCGTATCCATAGAGCATGCATACATGATGTATAGAGTATCAATAGAGCATGCATACATGATGTATAGAGTATCCATAGAGCATGCATGCATTATGTATAGAGTATTAAAAGAGCATGCATACATGATGTATAGAGTATCAATAGAGCATGCATACATGATGTATAGAGGATCAATAGAGCATGCATACATGATGTATAGAGTATCAATAGAGCATGCATACATGATGTATAGAGTATCAATAGAGCATGCATACATGATGTATAGATTATCCATAGAGCATGCATACATGATGAATAGAGTATCCATAGAGCATGCATACATGATGTATAGAGTATCAATAGAGCATGCATACATGATGTGTAGAGGATCAATAGAGCATGCATGCATTATGTATAGAGTATTAAAAGAGCATGCATATATGATGCATAGAGTATCAATAGAGCATGCATACAAGATGTATAGATTATCCATAGAGCATGCATACATGATGTACAGGGTATCAATAGAGCATGCATACATGATGTATAGAGTATCCATAGAGCTTGCATATATGATGTATAGAGTATCAATAGAGCATGCATACATGATGTATAGAGTATCCATAGCGCATGCATGCATTATGTATAGAGTATTAAAAGAGCATGCATATATGATGCATAGAGTATCAATAGAGCATGCATACATGATGTATAGCGTATCCATAGAGCATGCATACATGATGTATAGAGTATCAATAGAGCATGCATACATGATGTATAGAGTATCCATAGAGCATGCATGCATTATGTATAGAGTATTAAAAGAGCATGCATACATGATGTATAGAGTATCAATAGAGCATGCATACATGATGTATAGAGTATCAATAGAGCATGCATACATGATGTATAGAGGATCAATAGAGCATGCATACATGATGTATAGATTATCCATAGAGCATGCATACATGATGTATAGAGTATCCATAGAGCATGCATACATGATGTATAGAGTATCAATAGAGCATGCATACATGATGTGTAGAGTATCAATAGAGCATGCATACAAGATGTATAGATTATCCATAGAGCATGCATACATGATGTATAGGGTATCAATAGAGCATGCATACATGATGTATAGAGTATCCATAGAGCATGCATACATGAAGTATAGAGTATCCATAGAACATGCATACATGATGTATAGAGTATCAATAGAGCATGCATACATGATGTATAGAGTATCAATAGAGCATGCATACATGATATATAGAGTATCCATAGAGCATGCATACATGAAGTATAGAGTATCCATAGAGCATGCATACATGATGTATAGAGTATTAAAAGAGCATGCATACATGATGTATAGAGTATCCATAGAGCATACATGCATAATGTATAGAGTATCCATAGAGCATGCATACATGATGTATAGAGTATCAATAGAGCATGCATACATGATGTATAGAGTATCAATAGAGCATGAATACATGATGTATAGAGTATCAATAGAGCATGAATACATGATGTATAGAGTATCAATAGAGCATGCATGCATTATGTATAGAGTATTAAAAGAGCATGCATATATGATGTATAGAGTATCAATAGCGCATGAATACATGATGAATAGAGTATCAATAGAGCATGCATACATGATGAATAGAGTGTCAATAGAGCATGCATACATTATGTATAAAGTATCAATAGAGCATGCATACATGATGAATAGAGTGTCAATAGAGCATGCATACATTATAGAATTGAATAGAATAGAATAGAATAGAATAGAATAGAACGGGGGCATAGAAGCCTTTGTTATCGCCACATATACATTATAGCACGGTGGAATTATTTTCTTTACATACCAACTGAGGAGGTTAGGGTCAGAGTGCAGGGGCAGCTATGATACAGCGCCCCTGGAGCAGCGAGGGTCGAGGGCCTTGCTCAAGGGCCCAGCAGTGATTTTATATGCTTTGAGCCTTAATTATGGTGGGTTTATGATTCTTTATTTCATTTAATTTATGGCTCTCCATATGTATTCTTTTCTTAAACACAAAAGAAACTGCAGTACATAGACTTTAAATAAAATTAAATTGTTAATTAGCAAATGATTTCATCATACAAGGTTCCATATGGGTATTGCCTTTAATCTCATAAAGCGGAGTAAAAAAGAAAACGTCTGACGCATTAGTTTGCAATTATGTTTTCAATGATCACATAGTAACATGCATGGAATTAATATAACATCAAAAACTGATTTCAAAGGGAGAGGGAGGAAAAAAAAGAGAGAAAGCCATTAAATTTCTTCTCTCAGAATTACGTGCCCTGGGGGTATAAAGCAAAAAATAGGCAGAAATACAGAAAAAAATCCAATCATATTTCTGCACACTTAATATTAGTATTCTGTGGTCATTATTTATTAAATTAGAAAAGCCCGGTCTGTTGGTTCCCTCAGTGCACTTTGAATAAATACACACAAAGCTTCTCCTTCCTTTAAATGACACAAGGAAAAAAAAATTCATAAAGCAACAAGTAATCTACCAAAAAACCTGCTGAGAGCTTCTCTGATTATAATGCTGCTTCTGGTTTTTTGATGCAATTTCCTTTGGCAGAAAAATAACACACACACACACACACACACACACACACACACACACACACACACACACACTTCAACTGTTTTATGTCTCAGTCTGCCAGTGTGTATGTTGTCTCAACATTCAGTGTGATTTGACTTGAAAAGCACACACACACACACACACTCAGACACACAAAACACACACAAATGGAAGTGAAGGTAAAGTTTTGCCTGCAGGAATCAAACAAGACAGCTTAATCTGTGTGTTTAGTTTTTTCTCTCACACTCCTAATATTGATATCGATAGCAACTTCATGTGACAACTGAAGGAAAAGGAAACTGCTGAAAGCCTCTCGATGCAAATCTCAGTGGTTTGAAGCCTTGGTGGAGAATCGTATTTATTTTATTTTATTTTTAACTATTTATTTAACTGTTGTGATTATTAAAGAGGAAATAAATCAATAAAGGACTGTATCTCATCTGCAGTTTAAGGTTTTAGGAAAACAAAAACGCACAAATCGATCAGAAATTGTGTAAAAGTAAACGAATTTTGTCTTTATGGGTTGTGAGGTGAGAATACAAACATACTGTTGTGCTAAAATAGTATCATAGTAATAAACTATAAGGGAAACGCATTGCCATTATCTGTGTCTGGTTAATTCCATATATTTATATAGTGACAAGTGGGCGTGGCCTAAAATTGGGCAAAAATATAGAGCTTTATAGGGCCTTATTGAAGTGTTCAGCATGTTATTTAGCATTAATGTATAGAGAGAGTAATGGGTGGATGGATGGATGGATGGATAGATGGGTGGATGGGTGGGTGGATGGGTGGGTGGATAGATGGGTGGATGGGTGGGTGGATGGGTGGGTGGATAGATGGATAAAGAGATGTGTAGAGAGATCATTTTCATTTTTTTGCATGTAGCTTTTCATACGGAGACCCGAGGAAGTTGCCTAACTTTGCGTAGTGTTAATCCACCCCTGACTAAACTTTTTTTTTCCAAGTCCTTATGCACACCTCTAGTCTAACTTTCTGTGAATAGGAATAGGTCTATTTTTTGTCTAGATTTCTGTGAACAGGTTTCTGGTGAAAAAAAAAACCCATAATGTTGGTTTCCTGCATTACATTACATTACACATCCTTCAATTTTTCTCGGTAAGACCATCATGCACTCCATCATGCTAGTCCTCTTGTAGATTTCGAACTAGCCGGACGTTCGAATACGTATCAGATGTCTGCGTCACACTTCAAGCTGGATCTCTTGTTAACGTTGTGCTGAACATCGCTGGAAAATGGCGAGGAATAAAAATTGAGCTCTTTTGTTTTTTAGGCTGTAATAGTAATAGTGAAACTCCGATACTGATAGCGCTAACGACAACGTGCAAAGCGACAATAACATCAATAACTGAATCAATAAAAAGAGCAGCAGTAAAAATGAAAGAGAACTTTTAAGCTGGACTCCTCATTAACATTATACTGAACACTAAAAAATGAAGCTCTTTGGTTTTTAGGTGATAATAGCAAAACTCGTTAAATTTAAAGATTGTTAAAATTTTGTTCTCTTATTAAACATTCTTGTAACTGCGCTGGCAAAGAAATCTGTCTCACACACACACACACACACACACACACACACACACACACACACACTTTGGATAGGAAAAATACTAAAAATAGTGAACTAGCTATTAAATTAGTATCGGAATCACTAACCGCTTCGCAAATATTTCAATCTAAACATATTGGATGCCTTTCAGGGTGGAGATTTCCTGTAAGTAGGATGAAGAGCGGCCGTTTTAGAGATCAGGTGAGGGGTAAATACACACATACATATATACACAATCCTTTCCCTGTAATGAAGTTGGACACGCCAAGCCAAACAGCCTGCTTTTTTAAATCACTATGATTCAGAGCGACTTAGACACACAGAAGTATCTTGTTATCTAGTTAGAAAAGAAATTCTCTGCTGGTTCACATCAGTCTAAAAATACCAGCAAGCTTAAAAACTGCCTGAAACAGAGGTCAGGCCATGTGTGTATATATTAGTATTATTTTTTCTTTTCTTTTTAAATGCATGATTAAGACGTATGTAGGGATTCAAGGAGAGCATGAAAACCGGGTACGGCCGTATTAAGTTAGTTGAACTAATTTCTTCTCTTTAGCTTCAGTTCTATTTGTCATGATGAGTTTTGGATAAGTTCAAGATTTTAAAAATGGAGCTTAAAGTCATCCGTTGTCTTGTGAGTTTTTAAGGAATCAGGCAAACTTTCGTTTCCGAGTTTAACCGGCTTGAAATGTCTTACAGTGCAACAACTGATACCAGGCGATGCTACAGGACGTGATGTCATCCTAGTATACGTTAAGCAGGGGCGGTTCTAGAGGCGGGGCCACAGGGGCCCTGGCCCCTGCTGAAATCTGATTGGCCACTGATTGGCCCCCGTTCCATCAATCGTTGACGAGAAGAGCAAGTGGAGAATTTTTTACAACGATCACAGATGCAATTCCACCCCCAAACAATTGGCGGCACTCAAGCGTTTGAAAAAGGAACGACTGCCGAAATGTATTTGCACCGTACTGAATAAATTATTTTGTGTGCTTGAATGTACCCTGTACTTGGCCCCTGAATGTAACATGTGGCCCCTTAATGGCCCCTGTTACAGAAAAATCCTAGAACCACCACTGACGTTAAGTGACTCAAGTGGTCAAGGGTCTGGGTTGTTGATTGGAGGATCAGAGTTCAAGCTGCCACTGTTGGGCCCTTGACCAAGGCCCTTAACCATCTCTGCTCCAGTGGTGCTGTATCATGGCTGACCCTGTGCTCAACCCAAACTCCAAAGTTGGGTTAAATGAAGAAAAATTTTCACTGTGCTGTAATGTGGATGTGACAAAAGACTTTTATTTTATTCTATTTCATAAAATGACAGCCATGAGCATGAGTTCATTACTAGCAAGAATAAACACTTCTGTCAAACTAACAGAGGAAACATAGCAGTGCTAACAAAGTAGGTTGTTCTGGATGATCGCTATCGGCTTAATAACAAGATATTCAGATGCAATAAAAACAAGACACTTTACTTACCACTGTAGAAATAATTAATGAAATAGAACTGAATTTCTTCATCCAATGTTGCCAGTGTGTCTAGATTTATAGTCAGCCAGCAAAGCAAATGATGAAGAATGATGAAGAACAAACACACACACACACACACACACACACACACACACACACACACACACACACACTTATCATAGGCAATTAATAAACTGGCAAAATGTTCAAATTTATATGAAAATTGTATTTCTCACACACCTTTAGAGACAAAAAATGAAATTAACAGTAAGATAAGGCAAGATGAAAATCTAAACGAAATAAAATTTGAACAGAAATCTAGTAAAATAAAGGGACATTTTCAAGAAAGTGAAAAAGCAGAGGAACGATTGAGTATAAACACACAATTGGTAGACAGATTTCTCTCACCGATTACTACTAATAATTCAATTCACTTTTATTTCTATGTTTCTCTCCTTTGTTTTTATGTCTATTTTTGTTGTCTGTTTTGTTGTCTGTCTTCTTTCTGTTTTCCTCTCTGTTTTTCCGTGAATCTGTCTTTTTTCCGTTGTTGTTTTCTTTCCTTCCTGTGTTTCATTTTGTTGCTCTGTCTTTCACTTTTCTTTCTGTCTTTAATTTCGTTCTCTCTCTTATCGTCTTTCTTTCTTTCTTTCTTTCTTTCTTTCTTTCTTTCTTTCTTTCTTATGTTCATGTCTGTTGTCTGATGTCTTTTTGCCTTCTTTCAGTTTCCTTTCTAAATTTATTTCATTCTTCTTGTTGTCTTTCTTTCTGTCTTTCTTGAAGCCTTCCTTTCTTCTCTCTAATGAGGAAGAAACCTTGAAAGGAACCAGACAAAAGAGAAGCTCATCCTCATTTGGGTGACACCAGAGAGTGAGATTATAAATCAGTTCTCTTCTCTAACTGTGTTCTACAGAGTCAAGTGCATGAGAGTCATTTCTGAATTTCTTCTAGTTTCAACATGAAGCCTTTTCTGTCCAAATATTAAATGACGGTTTAATAATTACATTAATAATCCTGACAAGAATCAATTCTGTATATGCAAGTGGCAGATTATTTATTTATTTATTTATTTATTTATTTATTTATTTATTCACTCATTTTCTACCGCTTATCCGAACTACCTCGGGTCACGGGGAGCCTGTGCCTATCTCAGGCGTCATCGGGCATCAAGGCAGGATACACCCTGGACGGAGTGCCAACCCATCGCAGGGCACACACACACTCTCATTCACTCACACAATCACACACTACGGATCACACACTTTTCCAGAGATGAAGATCGGATAAGCGGTAGAAAATGAATGAATGAATGAATGAAGATCTAGATCCATAAATTTGGTCTGATCCATAAATCACAGGGCACACACACACACACTCTCATTCACTCACACAATCACACACTACGGACAATTTTCCAGAGATGCCAATCAACCTACCATGCATGTCTTTGGACCGGGGGAGGAAACCGGAGTACCTGGAGGAAACCCCCGAGCCACGGGGAGAACATGCAAACCCCGTGCCCCCCTATTTATTTACTTATTTATTTATTTATTTGTAGCTCATTCTGGCTTAAAAAATTGATATTAATGAGACATCTGTGTTCAAAGATTGTTGCCATTATCACTTCTTTGGAAAGAAATTGAAAGTAACATATGGAGAGAATTTAAGGACTCCTTTCTCAATCTGCTCATAGAATACAAAATAAAATAAAATAAAATAAAATAAAATAAATGCTGAGGAAAATGTCTATTATAACAGCACACATTACAGAGCTGGCTTAAGAATTATGCTTGTTGGGTGATTTGTGCACTTTACATTGTATCAGTGCCAAACTCACTGTCCTCATTCATGCCAGAGAACAAATATTTTCTTGTTTTCTCTCTCTCTCTCTCTCTCTCTCTCTCTCTCTCTCTCTCTCTCTCTCTCTCTCTCTCTCTCTTTCTCTCTCTTTCTCTCTCTCTCTTCCCAACCTGCCAAAGCTGTTCCAATTAAATTCAGCTCAGTGCTAAAAGTGGGCTCAGGCTTTCTATTCAGCCCCAAAGCAGGGAACATCTTACAGTGTCAGTGTCAGGAGCTGTAAAGGAAGTGGCTCACAGAGGATACAGCAGCAATGAGATCAACATTTTTTTTTTTATTTTTTGTTTTTTTTAAATAAAAACAAGTAATCCTTATCGAGAAAGAACACGCAATGTTATTCAAACTAATACAAATTGTGTGCGTGTAACATCATTTGCATAGGTTAATTAAAAGAGGTGTCCTACTTTCAGATTCCGCTGACTGCTACGGGACGAATACTAATGAAGACGCAATTAATTTCAATTCGCTTAAGAGTGTTCTGGGCCTTTCTGAAAATGTTCTCGGCCAGACGTGTTGTACATTTTAATATTTCAAAGACCTTTATGAAACAAACAAACAAACAAACATGTAAATAAATAAATAAATAATAGATGGGTAAATTAATTAATGAATAAATGGAACATAAATAAATACATAATAAATTACCAAACAAATACATAATAAATTACCAAATAAATAAATAAATAAATAAATAAATAAATAAATAAATAAATAATGGTAAATGAATGTAAGTGTAAATTAATTAATGAGTAAATGGAACATAAATAAATAAATAAAAACTACTAAATAAATAAATAAATAAATAAATAAATAAATAAATAAATAATGGTAAATAAATAATGGTAAATAAATTAATGAATAAATGGAAAAGAAAGAAAGAAAGAAAGAAAGAAAGAAAGAAAGAAAGAAAGAAAGAAATGGATGGATAAATAAATTAATGAATCAATGGATACATAAAGTGATGAATGAATGAATGAATGAATGAATCAATGAATAGATAAATGGATATATGGGTAAATAAATAAAACTGAATAAGAAATAAAGCAATATTAACAATATTAGCAGAACAATAAGAGCATAAGAGGTATAACAACCACATTAGTGAGGATGATGATGATGCTAGTAATAATAATAATAATAGCAATATTGATAATGTAACCTTTAAAAACACTCCAGGACACAAGCCCTTCATTACACATTATAAATCATTGTTCCAGGTATTTTTATATGAAATATCCATTTTAATATAGAATCCGAATAAAATCTAGAAATAAATCATGCATCCAGATATTGTTTTCTAACAGTCTCTCGTCAACTCGTCCTTGTTGTTTCCCTTTGGGGAACGTTTATATCCGTCTCAAGGTCGGCTTCACGACTATTGCTCAAGTGAAGTTTTGTAAGATGAGCTTTTGTAAGCTCGGGGGATCGAGTTAACATTATTGTAGCATTCAGGAGCAAAACCTCGCCGAAAGGCATCTCGATACGATCTGGTTTCATTTCAGAACAGTGAGGAAAATGGTGTTGAGGCTGTTAGACCATGTATTAGCTTTTATCTATACATTCTTTAGTATAAACAGCGTTAAAATAATTTCTTATTTCTGTGGGTTTATAAAAAACTTTGAACACATTCATATCATGTTATAATGCATTAACTAAGGT
>NC_083482.1:14035404-14082904 GCF_030014155.1 Tachysurus vachellii | reverse complement strand
AGGATCCTCACAGGGTTGATACCTCTTCTCACTGAAGGTCAGAAATCTTCATGACACGGAACACAACTGGAGCTGGTACAAGCAATGGATGCCTCGTGATGGGTAGAAAAAGAGAAGCAAGTGGAGAGAAATCAGCATCCTGTAGCTGCTGCTCATTATATTAACCAGCACTAGATAATAATGTGCATTCGATCAGATCTACAGGAGCACAAAGTTATAGGTTGTATTATGTGTTCGTCTAGTTTAAGGGATGTGTCTGTAATCTACATTTAAACTGGGAGAGTGTGTCTGAGCCCCGAACACTGTCAGGAAGAAAAAAAAGAGAGATGTTTGTTTTTGTTAACAAACCTACATCTAAAACCTCCCAGAATGCTGATTGACTGTTGTCAAGTCGGGTTGTTGACTCTGATTACAGGGTTACTCTAAAAATCACTAGTTATATACCGTATACAAGCCAAAGCACGTGTTACTGTACGTGTGATATCTTCTTGACTAAATACAGTTGGAGTCTATAATCATCCTGCACTAAGGAAAAAAATGTTTCTAAATTAATTTCTAATTCAGCTTTGCATTAATCTTAATCTCATGTTTGTTTATCCACCGAACGGTCTGTCCGTCTTTCCTCTTTTTACTCTTTCCCTTCCTTTTAATGAGCCGATTAGGAGCACACAGATTAACAGCAGTACAGATGGCAGATTAAGAGTAAATATCTAAAAATATCACACAGGCCAGTATTAAATCTGCGATTTACATGGAAACGTATTCAGATGGAAATGTAAAGAGTACTCTTTATTTTACACCCCCCCCACACACACAACACACGCACAGACGCACTCACACACACAGACGCACTCACACACACACGGACACACACACACACACACACACACACACATAGACACGTAGATACAATCCATAAATTATTCAACAGACACATAATTTAACTTTAGCCATGTTGTTTCATCTTGAAGTCTTTCATCTGTTCCATTTCACTAGATGGGCCATCGTACGTAGGCCATTCTTTAGCGTGAAGCAGCTCAGCACTGGTGAAAATGAACTCTTGATATGCTGCAATGCAGATAGCACTTTTCATCATTCTGATAGATATGGAGGGAAAATGACGACTCTCGCTCACTTCCTCCTCTCAGGTTTCTGCTCCCTACAGCCATAAGTACCATTAAACACAATCTCTTTTTTGCTCTTTTGTCTATCTCCCGCTTTCTCCCCTTTTTTTCTGCTTGACAGTTTCATACGCTCTAAAATTCATGACCTCATCAGAATGTCGAAATTGATTTAACCTGCACTCTCCCAAAACTGCACTCTTTATTCTGTAGGGAGTTGCTCAGTGTGCTAGATTTAGATTTTTTTTTTTTTTTGTGTGTAATTTATTTTTTTTAACACAAGACAGTTTTAAACCAAGCCACAGTTAGAAATTTCAATCATCTTTTAATTTTGTGTTGCAGAAATAAAAATGTGTTTATAATATAATATTCTCATTGCGATGATTATAAATTTAAAAAACTATATAAATAAAGCAATGATTGGTTTGTAAAAGTCTAGCTGTAATTTTTCTTTATAATTGTCTGTAACTAAAATAGACAGTAAAAACATTTAAATAAGGAATCAAACACAGCATGTTATAGCCATGTTATAGAAAAAAAAAAATATATATATATATATATATATATATATATATATATATATATATATATATATATATATATATAGAGAGAGAGAGAGAGAGAGAGAGAGAGATTTTCTTTTCATTTTTTGTGCAAAATGATTAACAAAAATGTCAAAAATATAACAAGAATAACTAAAAAAATGTGAAAAAAGGTATTCACTTTTTTAATGTTAAATAATACATACAAAATATAATCTAAGATAATCTATTAAAATCTTATATATCGTCGCTGTCGTGCGGAAACCTCGTATGTCCAAATTTGGTCAATTTCATATTTTTTCACATATCGATGCTATTGGTCAGTCCCCACGTGGGTCTGTTATTTTTACAAGTTATTAACCAATCTAAAGTCTTGAAAATAGCTTGAGCGCAAATCTCATAACTCCATTGGACACTTCAACTGTCTGAGAAATCTCGTAACTCCACCTCTTCACTCCGCGGGAGAGCTGCGCGGCATATTTCTCCTCAAGATTAAGAGTCGCAACGAATCGACACGTCATAAAGTGATATCTAAAGTGATTTTCGTGGGGCTCAAAGCAAAAAAAATCTTTACCCCCGCTAGTTCTGGTGCTCGTCTGAGGACAGGAATTTAGCGCAAGACAATCCACTGCAAACCCTGTGCATTGCAGATAAGATAGGATTGTATCTTACAATGTCAAGGCAAACCGTTATGTTCAACCGTCATGCTCATCACTTTAAGCAAGCTGGCTGGCTTTTTGCCTCGTTATTATACGTAAACATGCCGTATAACGTAGTGAAACGATCATTTGAACTTTATTAATTTTATTTTTTGCGTGAAATATCCCTTTAACTATGAATTTATCGATGTTTATCTGTGTTATTGATGTATTTTAAATATCTATTTATTACTACTTATTATACATGTTCATTGACGTTTTAAAATGTTTTTTTTTATAATATAATATTTGAATTAAATTGAATGTTTTGGATACCACTATTAAATTATTGTTTTTATTATTATTTTACTGACTTTAAGTCAGCCTACTTATAGACAATGCCTCTCTTGGCACTGTGCATGTAAAACACTGTTTTTTGGACACTAACAAGTGAAAATAGTTAGGTCTGTTTTGTTAAAAATCGATAGCTGTAATGCTTCTGTGCAGAAAGAAACCCGTGAGCCACGAAGGTAAGTTTGCGAGCAGATTAGACTCATTTCCACCTATTAGACAGCCTAATCAGTTTATCATGTTTTGTATTGCATCACTTATAGTGCTTAAACCTTTAAAATAGAGTTTAGGAAGATGTATGTAACTACAGTCATTAGCTTTGGTTAACTATTGAAGCCCTGTCTCTTGTCAAAAGGCTCAACGTGACCGCAGACTTTATTGAACACTGCTGGCAGCAGCGACGTCTGTGTCCGTACCGTTCTTATCAATGACAGCATAATCTCGTATCTCCCTGCTCCCAAGTCATAAAGCTTGTATTTCCGATAAAACGTGACTTTGGGAAAATGTTGTGTTAATATTGGTACACAACAGTATATGATAGCGATATAAGGTATAATAACAACTTTAACGATACATGTATGTGTATGAAACATGTATGTATTTTTTTTTTCAAAATATCTCTTAAGAAAAAAAAATATATATATAAAACATATTTGAAAAAAGTGAGTTTTCACCTTTTAAGTGTTAATATTTAAAATATAGTTTTAATGTAAAATGTGTAACAAA
Organism: Tachysurus vachellii; assembly: GCF_030014155.1. NCBI lineage: Eukaryota > Metazoa > Chordata > Actinopteri > Siluriformes > Bagridae > Tachysurus > Tachysurus vachellii. The sequence continues at coordinate 14,079,526 of NC_083482.1, read as the reverse complement.
AATGTAAAACTTTTTTTCCAACACTTTTGTACTTGTGCATGTACAGCTACATCTCTAATGTGTTATGAAGGTAGAAATTACAGGATACAGAATACAATTTAATCCCTAATAAGTTCAGCTATGGCATCACTTACATCACTTAACAGCTATGGCATCACTTACATCACTTAACAGCTATGGCATCACATACATCACTTAACAGCTATGGCATCACTTACTTCACTTAACAGCTATGGCATCACTTACATCACTTAACAGCTATGGCATCACATACATCACTTAACAGCTATGGCATCACTTACTTCACTTAACAGCTATGGCATCACTTACATCACTTAACAGCTATGGCATCACATACATCACTTAACAGCTATGGCATCACTTACTTCACTTAACAGCTATGGCATCACTTACATCACTTAACAGCTATGGCATCACATACATCACTTAACAGCTATGGCATCACTTACTTCACTTAACAGCTATGGCATCACTTACGTCACTTAACAGCTATGGCATCACTTTTCATTTTCTTACATTATGGTTCAAGAAAATCTTCCGAAATGTATAACAAGCGTGTAAGGAAAGAACGCAAGCAACGGATTCAGGATTATCGGTACACTTTCTTGACTGATCTTAAGAACTACTCTGTAACACACAAATAATTCTATGTAGGTTACATCCCAGGAAAAAATGATATAATTATAGAACTTGTCCTACTTCCCATCATCCAAAAATAAGTCTGTTTAATGAAAAGATGTTGCATTTTAAAAGAAGTTGTCAGAATCACACAAATCCTGCAGACACGTCTTAATATCTATAGATAAACAGATTTCTGGAGATTTCTACACACGTCTTCTTCTCTGGGACTGTGTGTATGTGTGTGTTTGAGAGAGAGAATTTCTAAGCTTCCATCCTTCACACGGCCATATCTTCCAGCTCCTTGTCAAGCGCAGGGTCTCTATAACACATTAACTCACAGTAATAGTAGTTATCACAGACCGCCTTTTCAAGTCACAAACACAACAAGCCGCATCCATCTCACTTACTCTAGATTTTCACTCCAGTTACCTATGATAGGGCTTTACAGGAGATTGTATCCTTAATTGCAAGTTCAGAGGGAGAAAGGATGTCTGATATTTGAGTTCACCAGGAGGAGCTGCTCAATAAGACATCCTGTTTTGTGATTGGTTGAGAGATTCATGTGAGCATTGTGCAGCTTTATTTAATAAGGATGGTTCAGGAGACTCTAGAGCCCTGGTTCTTAAAGTAGGGTCTAGTGACCACCAGGTGATAGCCAGGTCAATGGATATTTATTTATTTATTTATTTATTTATTTATTTGCTATTTTTTTTGTTTGTTTAATCCAAAATAAATAAATAAACAAATAAATAATTTTTTCTGTATAACTACTGCACATTTAATGTCTCTGAAGAAGGTGGAAAACATACTGACCATTACAAGCACTGACACTGGAGACTCCTTCCATAAATATTCCATAAAACACACATCTGTGTACAGATAAGTTTTATCTTGCTCTTGTTTTTGTTGCAGTAAATAAATTCTATTTAGAACTCAAGTAGAAAACCTGCACTTGATTGGTGTAACATGGTGCAGCCTCTAGGCTTAAGATTTCATCACCTTTCCGTTTATCTTGTTATTTTATTTCTGTACTTTTCCACCACTCACAGTAAAACAGTGACGTAGCCACCAAACCGATTCAGCCGTTAAAAAAAACGGTGGAGTTGACAACCAGATCACAGCCTTGAAAAATAGCCCTCCCATGAGACTGTAGCCAACATGCAGGACGAGCTCAAGTTCATGAGTAACAAAGCGTGTGGACGCAGGCCACCTGCTGCTCGCTGAACAATGATGGCCGCCGCGTCTTCAGGTCACAAAGACGGCACGCTAAAAGGTTTGGCACGACGGCCGCCGCAACATGAGGCCCAGAGCTCAACAAAGCAAAGTCTTTCCTATGATGAATAATGCAGGATCACTCAAAACAGTGCGCAGGACGTAAGAGAGTAAGCGTCCGTCTGCTCAGGCGATAAATAAACAAGCGAATTGGAGAAAGTATCATTGACAAACTTACTCATTTACAGTCAATAGATTTATCTAAACAATAAACCCAAACGATGGCTTTATTCTTCTTGTTTTTCTTCTTACACATGACATTGCCCTAGTGCCCTTTTGAAACATTGTGCTTCCAGAATTTTCCAGAAGTCAATAAAATGAAATGCCAATTTTGCTTTGAATTTTCAGATTTTTGGATAACTTTCATATAAAACTTGGTCAATATACAAACCAGCAAATAGTAAAATATTAGACATTTTGGATAACAGATTTTTTTTTTTTCACTTTTTTTATGTCGATGTTCAAAAGTTCAACATATTGTCTTAGATATTTTTGGAGCACTTTTTTGGCTGATTCTTTATTTTATTTTATTTTATTTTATTTTATTTATTATTTTTTTTTATTTTAACAACAACACAACACAACACAGTGGTACCGGTATCTCACATCAGCATATACAGCCACATAGGCCATGTGACCTTATAATCTTTGGATATACTGTACACGTTCATACATAGACAGACAAAGCGCCAAAACAATATAATAATAGGAAATAATAATAATAAAAAATAAATAAATAAATAAATAAAAATAAAAATAATAATAACAAAAAATACAGCAGGGCATGTCAAAGTAAATAACAAGGTCATTTTATAGACCAAAAATTAAAAAGATGTATCAGCTACTGAACCTCTTCCAGAAATTTCCACAAAGAAGAACAAGTTCGCCAAAAAGCATCTGATCTTTGATGCAGATCACACACTTTTTTATAAATATTTCACACGTTTCCTCATAAGATGTGAGGAATAGAAGGAATAAGATATAAAACACTCAGTGGTTGCTGTTTTGGGAAAATAATCAATGGGTAGAGCTCAGGGGTGGTTTATGTACAGTAGTCTACCAACATAGAGGAGCCATATAGGGCATGGCATCACATATTCTTCAGACCCGAAAGGACTTTTTTGTATTTGGCGTACAGATATTGTGGCACTGCGTTTCATTTTCCTCTCCCTTTAGGGCACTTCAACACCTTTTTTTTTTTTTACACCTTGCATCAGATATTTTTCCTCTGGAGTGGCATTCTAGAGGGCACTTCAAAATGTTTTCTTTCACATACTGAAGCAGGACCCTAGAAGGCATGTAGCAAAACATGGATACTGTAGGGCAACATTTAAAAACATTCCCTTGTGTAGCAGGGAACCCTATGGGGCATGGCATCACGTATTCTCTATTGGAACGAGAGGCTAGATGGCACGTTATTCTGTTTTAGTGCACAGTTAGACCCTAAAGTGCATTACATTACATACAAAGGGCAGCCATTATTCCACTCACCATGTGAGCACTCTAGAAAACATTGAACAAAATGTAGCTTGTGATGTTACTGAGAAACTAAAAAGCTCTGTCATGAAGTTTCCTGAGTGTAAAAATGTTATTAATATACTGTATATTACTCCTTTTTTTCTCAGTATCACTAGTCAATTTTTAGCATTCATTCATTCATTCATTTTCTAACACTTTTCTGAAGTACCTCAGGTCACGGGGAGCCTGTGGCTATCTCAGGCGTCATCGGGCATCAAGGCAGGATACACCCTGGACGGAGTGCCAACCCATCGCAGGGCACACACACACTCTCATTCACTCACGCAATCACACACTACGGACAATTTTCCAGAGATGCCAATCAACCTACCATGCATGTCTTTGGACCGGGGGAGGAAACCGGAGTACCCGGAGGAAACCCCCGAGGAACGGGGAGAACATGCATACTCCACACACACAAGGTGGAGGCGGGAATCGAACCCCCAACCCTGGAGGTGTGAGGCGAACATGCTAAACACTAAGCCTCACACCTCCAGGGTTAGGGGTTCGATTCCCGCCTCCACCTTGTGTGTGTGGAGTTTGCATGTTCTCCCCATACCTCGGGGGAGGAAACCGGAGTACCCGGAGGAAACCCCCGAGGCACGGGGAGAACATGCAAACTCCACACACACAAGGTGGAGGCGGGAATCGAACCCCCAGCCCTGGAGGTGTGAGGCGAACGTGCTAACCACTAAGCCACTATCCTCCCCCTCCATTTTAAATAAATGCAAACAGATAATATTTTTAAAGTTCCTCCATCTTAATCAGGACTTTAAAACATCTAATTTAAATGCATGCTGGGAAGGAAAAGGGCTCTAGAGTCTTTCATCGCACCTTCTGCACCACAGTACAGGAATGCATGATATTCTAAACTGTTTAGACTCTTCTCAGCATATCTGATTCCCCCACTGGCACGCTCCACCAGAGACTCTCCGAGCCGGCCCCAGTCTGATTCCTGCACCCGTTTTGCGAGCCCTGACTGGACCTACACAAGCCTTTACATAAGCAAACAGACTATTTTTGGGAGGTGCTGACAGGAGAAAGGCCACTAAATATCAAAGTCTCTGTTCACTCAGCATTCCCCAGCAAGTGAGAGACAGATTAATAGCAGGAATATAGCTGCAGCAGCAGATCCGAGCTCACCGCTGCAACATTACCTGGGATAAAATAGCCAGCTGTCACATATACAATGTTCACTGCTCTCTTCACGTATGAAAATATTATATCAAGTGGAGATAAAGCGTGTCAGTGAGTGATGGAGTTAAAAAAAAAATAAGATTGCGTAGATCTTGCTACAGCGTTTCCTCGGTAACTATTGACATATTAGCATGAAATGGATGAAAATTTCTGGCAGTCTCTTAAATCAGTTCTCAATTTATAAATTCCAGTGAGCGCTGTAGTCTAATTATGTTGTGAGGAATGCTTACACTGCTGGGCGCTAGTTAGCTAGTTAGCCAGCTAGCTGACAAGCTATTAAGTGAATGTACTGTAGCTTCATAGGAATTGACTTCAGCCAGCAGAGCAAAAAATAAACAAAACATTTCCTTCAAAATGTCAGTTACTCAAAAATAACTGTTTTCTTTCTCCATTCTATATAATGTCTATACTCTTTTAAGCTTTATTGTGACTTATATTTCTTTATTTTTTTATGTTTTCTGGAGACTTGGTGGATGAGTGGTTAAGTTAACATGTTTGATTAGCATCTCCGACACACCTCTGAGGTTTGACTTCCACTCAGACTTTATGTCTCAGGGGTTTCCATTCAGGTTCTCCGGTTTCCTCCTACAGGTCCAAAGACATGCACTGTAGGCTGATTGATATTGCTAACTTGTCTGTAGTGTGTAAATGGGATAGAGTGTGTGTGATTGTGTCCTGCGATGGACAGGATACCCCATGCAACGTGTTCCCTGTTTTGTTCCCCAAGCCTCCTGGGATAAACTCCAGGTTCCCTGCGACCCTGTGTAAGAAATGAGCTATAAAATATAAATGGACAGACGGACAGACAGACAGACAGACAGACAGACAGACAGACAGACAGACAGACAGACAGACAGATAGATAGATAGATAGATAGATAGATAGATAGATAGATAGATAGATAGATGAATGCATTGTCTCTTTCTGATTTTGACAAAGAACCGTCTAACTTTGATTCAAATCTCATTGAGTTCATTTCAAAGAACCCTTCAAAGAGGTTCTATATAAAGAACCATTTAGGGAACCATTTTAGGTTCTTTTTAAAACCATTTCTTTTAACCGTGTATGATGTAGGTCATAAGGTAATAAATATATGACCACACACAAACCACACACAGACACAAAAGCTTAATTCTGGAGGAGGGGAAAGCTGAATAAAGAAGGTATCTGTTCTCTAGCAGGTCATCAGTGCTCTGTTTAAACAGGCTGGAATTTGAGATGTGAGAACAAATATCAGCTCAGCAGAACACCAACCTGGGTATCATGTAGGAGCAGTGTATAAAAGTCAAGAAGAAATCGATTCCATCTGAAAACAACACACTTGTATATATATATATATATATATATATATATATATATATATATATATATATATATATATATATAGATATATATATATATAGATATATATATTTTTTTTTTTTTTGCATCATTTCATTTTTATTTATTTATTTATTTTTTTATTATTTTTTTATTATTACCTGGAAAAACTAGATAAAGGATGAAAAGCTGGATAAAATATTATCATGAAATAGTAAAAAAAAACAAAAAAAAAAACAACTTTATAAATGAAAGCATTTACTTTAAATCAGTAGTTTTTAACATCGGTGACTATATATGAAATTTCCAAAGTTTAAGTCTAATTTTTTCGAAGATGAATAAACCTTTTATTTAAATATTAAAAACCTCAAATCTTTAAAAAAAGAATAGGGTTCTTCTGAGACACGCACAGATCTCGTCTAAAAGGTGCAAAAAGTGCTAATAGTCTGGAGAGCTGACTTCGAGACAGAACTGTGTGTGATAGGGTTCAACAATGTAAAGGTTATGTGTCTTATTTATTAGCAGAAAGAATGAAAGATGAGACAAAAAAAAAAAGCTATCTAGGTATCTTCAGAGGGAAAAATGGCCCCGGTTGCTATGGCACCTAAGTAGAAGCAATCAGGCATGAATTATTCCACAATGTTGAAATGTGAGTCAGGCCACTACCTGCATATTAATGTATAATACATCCAATAATAACCCTTGGTTGTATGAGTACATCATTTCTCTGTGTAATTCTACATAATCATTTTTATGCACAATTAGAGTTCCAGGAATTGTGTCATTTCTTTTTTGTTTTTTTTTTTACTTCCTCAAATATTTTTCCTCTCTCTTCTCCCTCCTTCGAAGCGTTCCTACTTTCCTCCATCCCTCCTTCCCTCCCTCCCTTCCTTTCTCCTCCAAGGCCATAGCGTTCGCTCTCTTGTTGGCAGGGACATGAGAAAGCAGCTGGGTCTTTGTGTTTGGAGTGTCTACAGGTAATCAACAGTGCATCCTCTTACCCACAGCCCTTCAGCTCAGCCAAATGATTGAATGCATTAGCACTGAATGGCAAACCGTTGCTTATGCGTCTCACACAAACAAGCCCGTTCGCACCATTATCTCTCTCCGTAGCGACCTCGCAGATATCGCTGTCCAAATCTGCAAAAATATACATTTGTGTCGAAAGGTTTATCAAAAGAAAATGAGGACATTACTCAGATATTTTGGAGTCGTGGTATATTCGATGGCGTCCCTGTGAGATCCATTTCCCGGTAAAAGCAGAAGGATATTTGGGTTTGATTAGGTGTAAAATTGGACTAGTGCTGCTTTCTAGATTTAAGACACACCCCTAGTTCACAGAAAGAAAATGGCTAGCCTTTAACCTTCGCTATAAACTCACATCTCAGCTTTACATTCTGCCAAGACGACAAACGTCTTTTATCCCAAATATACAGAATTGCAAATGATATAGATAACAGAAGTACTTAGGGTTTGCTCTCTTCTGAGGTTAGACCTCTTTATTTTTTATCTTCTAATACGATAGAAAAGATGTTCTGAGTATCAGCTTTATGATTAAAAATCCACCCCGAGTGTCTTTTATAATATATGATCTTTAAAATTTTGCACATGATCTTCAAAGGTGTACATTTACAGCATTTAGCAGACATCGTTATCCAGAGCCACTTACATTTATACAATTGAGGGTTAAGGGCCATGTTCAGGGGCCCAGTAGTGGCAGTTTGGTGGACCTGAGATTCAACCTTCCTATTGGTAGTCTAATAAATTAATCTCTAGGCTAACGCATACCACATATCCGGAAATTTTATTTAAAAATGTATTTAAATTTTTATTATTTTACTTGAATTTTTTTAATTCAATCTAATTTAAATGTTTTGTACATTACCCAGAATTCTATTCTGACTACATTTTGATGCAGATATGCACCAAAATCACTTACACAGAAGAATAATGTATGTCTCAAGCAAGACTCTGTATCCTTAGATTCATTTTTGTTTTATTTAGGTTTCATTTAGTCCTATGAACGTAGAACATAGAAAATCTATTGGACATAAATAAATGCACATTTAAAGAAATGGGAGTTACAATGAAAAATTGACATAGTGCCTGTCGGAATAATGGCTTTATTGTCCAGTGATCAGAAAGACTTGGTTTTATTGATTGATGTGGCTGTAATGACATGGGACAGAAGCGGACCCAAACGCAGGATAGCTAAAACAAAAGGGATTTATTAACAAATACACAAAACAGGAACACGGACTCGAGACAGGACTAAACAAAACTAAGACCACAGTAGATGCCGCGCTGCGCGAGGCAACGTGGCACAGTTAAATACAAAAGACAATGATAACACAATAAGGATCAGGTGTGACGACAGGGAGGAGCATACGAAGGCGGGGCAGACACGTGACGAGAAACGTAAATAAATGCACGTGGCCAGAGTCCGGGCAGAGTCTTGACAGTGGCTCTGTATTTTGTAAAATTAATTAATTAATCGATTGATTGATTAATTAATTAATTTCACTCACATCCTGTCACAAACACAAACTCTTGGATGAAGGATGCAAATTCAGGCCGTTTATTAAGCTTACCACTAAAATTAGGTACAGCTAAACAATTTTGAACACTTTTTAAAATAAAAGAAACAGAAAGAAATCAGGAAATAGTGAACAACCCTATCCGGGTTAGGCAAAGAGCAGGGTCACAAACAACAGGCTAGGCACACAGGCTAGGTAAAAGATCACGGACGTGACAGAACTGAACGTAGACTTCGCAGAGGTGCTCAGAAACTGTTCTACACTAAATATGCATAATTAAACACATATGTACGCAATCAGGGGGTTGCCGGGAGTCCGTGTCCATGACGGCCACGTTTACAGACCACGGTGGCACAACCACTTCCTGTTTGCTTAAAAGAGTAAGATAATAAGGTGGTATCTGCATTCTTTTGTTTTCTTTTTATTTCTTTCTAAAGAAATTAAGAAAAGAAAGTAATTTTAATTTCAATTTAAATGAATTTGTTGTGGGGGCACGGTGGCTTAGTGGTTAGCATGTTTGCCTCACACCTCCAGGGTTGGGGGTTCGATTCCCGCCTCCGTCTTGTGTGTGTGGAGTTTGCATGTTCTCCCCGTGCCTCGGGGGTTTCCTACGGGTACTCCGGTTTCCTCCCCCGGTCCAAAGACATGCATGGTAGGTTGATTGGCATCTCTGGAAAATTGTCCGTAGTGTGTGATTGCGTGAGTGAATGAGAGTGTGTGTGTGTCCTGCGATGGGTTGGCACTCCGTCCAGGGTGTATCCTGCCTTGATGCCCGATGACGCCTGAGATAGGCACAGGCTCCCCGTGACCCGAGAAGTTCGGATAAGCGGAATGAATGAATGAATTTGTTGTTTTTTTATTACATTATAACATTAATTGTTTTTTTTCTATGATTTTTTTTTAAAATAAAATGTTTGCACAAACAGATGTGAACACTAGAAACTATTCAATAGATACAAAAGATACAAAAAGGGAAAATATTCGCTGCAATCGGTTTCAGCGTGAGCAAAAAATACCTGTAGGTCTAAAAGTCAGCTATTCTGCAGTCTATTCTCAGGTTAAGACGTGTAGTATTCATTACTGTTTTCATAAAAATATAATAAAATAAAATCAACATATAAAAAAAAAATCATTCGGTGTGGTTAAAATATCCTAACGTGTTACAGCTGCCATGTTGTCCTCCTTTTTTTTTTTTTTTTGTTATTTTTAATAAGCACACAGTGATCCATTTTAGCATCACATCAGCGGTGTTTAATCTACACAGTAATCGCTGATGCTCATCCCGGTCACTCCAAATTACTCATTAATTTACAAGCAAATAAGACTTTCTGCAATAATTCCTGTTGTAAAGCCAAAAATTGTTTGCATTTTCATTTCCAAAACCAAACACGAATAAACATAGCATACACAGCCAAATGGAGACGAGCCAGAAACTTGAGGCCTGTCTGACCTCATCTCTGTCTGTGAGCTAATGGCAGCTGAAGTAATAGAGGCCCAGAACAAAAACAGACGACAGGCATGCTTGACTCATCCATGTTTTTTTTTTCCTTCAGTGGACAGTGGACCTTTATCTGCACATTCTCGGTTATAATCTTCTGTCAGCACCTTTTAAAATCATCAGCTCATAAACAAACATTTACGTCACGAAGTCGTCCCGTTGAACCGTCCGAGCAAATGTACTAAACATGGCTGGAGCCCAGGAATGCTTAGTCATTTATGTATTCCGAGATTGTGCGACTTAAATCCAAAATATTTATTTGTGGGTAGTTCGATTCAGAATGGTGTTGAATAGTCATGTTTTAACAGTGGAAATCGTCTCAAAGCAGCTTTACAGAACAAGAAATATAGTGCAAAAAAGTTTATACAAAGATTAATATTAGACTTCTATTTAAATGTGTTTGTATTTATCCCTAATGAACAAGCCTGAGGTGACTGAGGCGACTGCGACGAGGAAAAACTCCATTAGATGGAAGAGGAAGAAACCTTGAGAGGAACCAGACTCAAAAGTGAACCTCATCCTCATTTGGGTGACACTGGAGGGTGTGATTATAAACTGTTATAAACACCAGAGAGTGTTATTATGAATAATGTCCTTTCTACAGTCAGATACAGTCTGATAATTGTGTATTGATGAGGAGGTTGTTGTCCTCAAACACCACATGGAGTTGGTATCTTCTCTTAGAATGTCTGAAATCTTCATGAAGCAGAATCCAACTGGAGCTGGAACATCTCTAGATGCCTCAGGATCCTCACAGGGTTGATGTCTCTTCTCACTGAAGGTCTGAAATCTTCACGAAGCAAAACACAACTGGAGTTGGTACAAGCAATGGATGCCTCGTGATGGGTAGAAAAAGAGAAGCAAGTGGAGAGGAATTAGCGTAGCTGCTGTGTATAATATTTACTAGCACTAAATGATCAGAGCTACAGGAGCACAAGGTTATGGGATCGGTTATGTGTACATCTGGCTAAAGAGATATATCTTTAATGTACAGTTAAACTGGGAGAGTGTTTCTGAGCCCCGAACACTGTCAGGAAGACTATTTCAAAGTTCGGGAGATAAATGCGAAAACGCTCTATCACCTTTAGTTGACATTGATAAACTGGGAACTACCAGATGACTGGAGTTTAACATCATTGGAGAAACATGCTATCTGCCCTCTTCAGCATACCTCAGCTCACAGGTGCCTATGATTTACCTTGTGTTGCTGTGATTGATAGGTGTAACCCCGCCCACCCTGAAAACACAGCCAAGTTTGCTCTCTTTGTTCAGCATACCTGCAAACTAGTCGCTTTTCGGCGAAATTCGCCGTTTTTAATCAAAATATGTCATTTGTGTGAATCTGTCACATTTTAATCAAAATATGTCATTTGTGTGAATCGTGTAGATCCGAAGAGTTTTGAGTTGTGTGTGTGGGGGAGGGGGGGTGGCTTCTTTCAGCTGCGTCCGAAACCGCTTACTTCCATCCAATAATTAGGCGAAGTAGTGCTTAGGTGGCGGTTTTGGACGCAGCGTAGTATTTACATTTACACTTATGGCATTTAGCAGACACCCTTATACAGAGTGACTTAGAACTGAGCAACTGAGGGTTAAGGGCCTTGCTCAGACGCCCAGCAGTGGCAGCTTGGTGGACCTTGGGGTTCGAACCTATGACCTTCCGATCAGTAGCCCAACACCTTAACCACTGAGCTACAGTACCACATCCCTCTATCTAGTATACTGTACCATCTATCAAGCTGATGCCTCACGTCTCTACTTCTAATGACTTTTTATGGCGGACGGCAAACCAACTTTTGGTGCATTCACCGCCACCAACTGGACTGGAGTGTGAAGCGCTAGTAAGCAGATGACGCCTCACGTCTCAATCATCCTTGCGTCTTTTGACCAATCAGCATTCAGAAGCAAGATAAGGCGATCACCTATTTCGTCCCTCACTTCAAGCCGCAGAGGACGAACAAAAAGCAATAAAGAGACACATTGCTAAACAACGAAAACAGGCACTTGAAAGGCTTGTGGCGGCCAAAAAACAAAAGAAATAGCAATATTTGTGTTCATCAATTTATTAAGGTTCAAAGACACTCAAATTGTACAGAGAAAAATTATTTCCAAGGATTAATAAAAGTGCTTTTTTCACTTGAAGCAAATGTTGTCTTTTCCTTTTATGTTCTTGTCAGAGTGCTTCATTTTAAGTTCTCAATTTTTTATTTAGAACCTTGTCACCTTTTTCGCCTCTTGTGAGTTTGCAGGTATGGTTCAGTCAAAACCACAACCATCTATCATCGTCGTCAGGATCTGAGCTTTTTGAATGATCTTTTCTGTTTTTGGAGCTGACGGATTGATTTAGACCAAAAAATAAGTTTGTATGCATAAAATCAAACGTAAGCACAAACCGAGTTGTTATATACTGTATAAAGTTAATCTGGAGCTGTTGAAACTTCGATTTGATTAGATGAGAAAAACTTCCACTTAGTTGAGTGACCATCAGCTAGACAATGCTACAGGTTTACTGCAACCTCTTTATCTCTTCATAGCAAAATATGTTTTTTAATAAAGCAAAAAAAAATAAAAAGGGAGGAATTCGAAAATTGCTTGAAATGAATCCGTACATTTTTAAGAGCCTCGTCAGACTTTGATTTGCATGTAATTGCAAGGGAGTGTTAAAATGTTAAAAGGTATTTGATCGTCCCTGTTGACTGAACAAACACATGGCTTGGCACTTTATAATGGAAATAATGGCCAGCAGAAATGTGGTCTAATTGCAGGTTAAGTCAAGAGAGAGATGGACCCTGGATCCTGATCGCTCATGTGGAAACTCCGAGCAAGTCCGCAACACGATACCGAAAACATCAGAAACAAAAAGTCGACGTTCCGTATATCGTTTGGTCTTAAAGCAAGACGATGAGGTGTCAAAACAAATTGCCTTTCAGAAGTTGAGAGCTATGGGATTTTAAACAACGCTTTGACATAAATATAGCTTTCAGTTCAAGCTCTGGGGTGAAATGGTGCAGCAGGAGAGTGACAGCTTACATCTTAGGGGTTGAGGAAAAAATTCGCTAAAAGATTCTGAAAGATTCTGCAACATTTGTGCTTTTTTGCCAGAAGTAAAAAATCCAAAGTGTGGAGTCCATTTCTAACTGCTAGAGTAGATCGATATTCTATGTAAAAAAAAAAAATCCACTTCTTTTCTTTCACTATTTCTCTCTGAACTACAGCAAAGAACAGACTTTTTTAAGACCTCAATAAACCCAGGCTATTTATTTGTGTCTAAAGTTGAATTTATGCCAGAGATAATAGCTATGCTATGCTAAACCTTCAAATTATGAACCTATGAATCCCAATGATTTCCATTTCAAATCCATGCTTGTTTTTCAACAATTGAGACAGAACCTGAAGCAGAAAAAAAGCAAGAAGGCAAAATTCTATGTAAATTTCTCAATTACACAAATCACAGTGCAATTGTGTTTTTTTTTTTTTTGTTCCTTGATAGTTCTTTGATTAATCCATCAAAAGCACCAATAAAGGCGTGTGTATAGTGTGTAAATTATCTATTTATATTATGTGTCAGTTTGAATCCCAAAGTGTTTGACTTGGAAAATCAAAGTCTGAACAAAGTCGTCATTTATTCTAAAGTGCATTCATAAAATGCTTATATAGTACAAGTAAAAAAAAGTACTTCATAGTACTTCATACTATGAGCTTCATATTAACACCACTGTGGGGTGAGACATCAGGAAGACGTTCAGTACTGAACATGAACACAATAAAACAGGAGGAAAGTCTACTTTTAACCTGAATAAAGGCTGGTATAGTGTAAGGTAACACGTCAGTTTTTTACACAGTGTGTGTTTAGGTGTCCAGTTGTCACAGGTAAAGGCAATGTTCTAGTAGAAGAGTTCTAGTCTGGTTCTGTTTGTTTGTCATGTGTAGAATACAATAGAGTCCTTTTTTTTACGGCACAGTGAAAACATTTTTTCTTCACATATTCCAACTTTGGAGGTTGGGGTCGAACAGAGGTTCAGCCATGATACAGCACCACTGGAGCAGAGAGGGTTAAGGGGCCTTGCTCAAGGGCCCAACAGTGGCAGATCAACAACCCAGAGCCTTAACCACTTGAGCCGCCACTGCCCATGTCACAGTGTAATTTTGATGGAAGAAACATTAAGGTGACTATAATACCATAGTGATCTTACATTACATGATGGGAATAGAATTGTTGGCATGTTGGAAAAGTGGCAACCCTATATAATATTTAGCCAAAGAATTTGTATCATCATTCAAATATAAAGAACTATAAGAGGCCTAGAAACGAACCTTGATGGACACCTTAAAGAATTTTACTCATTAAGGCTCATATTTTATAAAAAATTTTCTGGAACAAAAACTGTTGGCTAGAACAAAAAGTAAAAACCAAACATTAATCTGAGACATTTATGGAGAAAGAAATAATTAGATGTTATGTAATTAGTAATGTAGATGATACTGATTTCAGCACACAAAGAGTTAACTTGAGGCTGTTCTAAAGACCAAAGAGTTCATTTTATCCTCTGGGACTAAACTCTTAGAATGTTTTTGGAATATCAGACACCGCATAAAATATAAAGTAAGCTGTAGAAGAACATAAAGTACTGAAACCCTTATAGCCGGGGTCATTAACTAGCAGAACATGGTCTGGATGCGGACCCAGCAAAGTGTTTCAGCAGACCAAACCGAGTGCTTGAAAAAAAAAAAAAAATACTGAAGCAGAGATGAGAAAAAATCTGAGAAAAACCAGCCACAGTTCATCGACTGTAGGTTTCTGAATATAATCACGAGTGACTTCTGTAGCAGATTTTCTATTAGTTTATATGATTACGTGCATTTATTGTTAATTATTTTCCTTAGTCGAAGGTACAGTAGCTCATCGGACCAGGTGCATCTCTAACTGCATGGCTAGGAAGAAAAATAAATTGTTTACTTTTTCTTGTCTAGTGTCTCCTGGTGATCCAGAAGTGGGATCCCGTGCTCTCCTTGCCATGGCCCAGGTTCGATTCCCAGGCAAAGAGCTAACCCGGCCGCTGAAGACTTAACTCTCAGTGCCGGTCCCAAACCTCAATGAAATACAAGGGTTGCATCAGGAAGGGCATCCGGCGTAAAAAGCCTGCACCAGATCTAATATTCATGGACTACATGATCCGCTGTGGCTTGTTGTGAATAGAAACAAATGGTTTAAAGACGATCGCTCAAGGCAGAATACAGTATGTTCAGATTCAATATAAATGCCAGTATAGACCAATGAAACCTAACCACTACCAATTGTTTTATTTCAAGCCATAAAAGAAAGTAATTACTTTCTGTGTAAGCAAGGGATTTTCTAGAGTTAGTCCCTTATCATTTTTTTTTTTTTAAATATTCCTATATGGTGTCCATTTTTATAATGAACAAAGCTGAGAAATTGTTGCTACGAACATCTCAGGGAAGCTGAGAAATCTACTGTAAGTGGCTTAAATTTAATGTTAAATAAGAGCATACTGTCCTCGCACTGCTCTATTAATTAGCCTGTGCATCTCTCAAATCCACAAAACAACCAAAACTGAATAAAAGTACTCGCCAAATAGCATGTAGTTGTTTTGTGGAAATCTAATTAAACAAAACCAAAAAAAAAAGATGTAAATGGTCAAGCATTTTGTTTTTCCTTTTCCTCCTATCGAATGAAAACAAGTTGAAGTCAATTTAACATCACATCTAAACTCATTTAGCAGGAAAGCTCGAGGTAATTAAACAGTCTATTCTCCTGGTGACACAAAGAGAAACTCAAAGCTGAATGAAAGGCTCCAGGTGAAGCCATGCAGAGAAAGTTATAGTACCAGCTTTCTCACACAACACCGAGATCAGTACAGCTCGCCCTGTCATTAAACAACAATGACCTCTTTATAATAAACATGCAGGCACGCCAGCTGAGGCCCTGCTCCTGCTTTTAATCGGAGAAGAAAAGTGGAAACAAGTGGAGGTTTTAAAAGAGAGTAAATGGAATCTTGGATGTGTGTGAATCAGATAAGAGAATGGGTAAGGAAATAAAGCAGAGAGAGAGAGAGAGAGAGGAGGTAAAACTATTCCAATACTCTACCACAAGGTCAAAGTTAGGTACAAATAGTGGAACTAGACATAACACTAAGAGAGGGAAAAAAGACGAAAGAGAAAAACAAGCTTTCTTCAGGTTCTATGTGCTACGCAAAATGGTGTCACAAGATTCTGTGATTTTGGTTCAAGTCTCTATCGATGAATACATTAATACATTACACCGGTTCACTAGATTACAGATTTAGGTTACCATCAACCTAAAACCGTCAACCTTTTTTTGTTGTTTTCTAAGTGCTAGTTTAAGAGTTTCAGGAAGAGGAAGGTCTTCATACGTCGTTTGAAGATCGCCAGTGACTCAGCTGTTCAGAGTAAGAACAGAAAAGAGTGTTGATGTGTATCTACTGTACCGTATATCATACCCTGAGATGGTTTGAACTGTCGAGCTGGTAGATCAAAGGGTGCGAGGTGCAAATAATAGAAATAACGTTGTGGGAAATTTAATGACCGATGACCCTGGAAAATAAAATCGATTAAATAATAATATAATAATACATTTATTGAATTCCATTCTATAAAATATATACCAAGGTCTTGGTAGCCCCATTTATTTATTTATTTATTTGTTTATTTATTCTCACTCACTCACTCACTCACTCATTTTCTACCGCTTATCCGCACTACCTCGGGTCACGGGGAGCCTGTGCCTATCTCAGGCGTCATCGGGCATCAAGGCAGGATACACCCTGGACGGAGTGCCAACCCATCACAGGGCATACACACACTCTCATTCACTCACGTAATCACACACTACGGACAATTTTCCAGAGATGCCAATCAACCTACCATGCATGTCTTTGGACCGGGGGAGGAAACCGGAGTACCCGGAGGATTGCGTTACAGAAAAATCCTATAACCGCCACTGCTTTGATTATAAGCTGAATATAAATCATGGTATGAAGGACGTATCCTTGATGCTAACATTCCACTGACAAAAATAAGTACAGCATTTAGATTGATAATAAAGATATCTGCAAATTTAGACTTAATTACTGCAATTATTGTATGCCGTATGTTTAAATAGAAAGGCAACAGAACAACAGTTCTGATTAAGGGTTAAAACGCGTGTGTAGGAAGAAAAAGATTAAGGCTTACGTAGAACGGTACGCATTCAAATTTCCATATAATCGCCGATAAAAGCCAGCGTTCGCTCACGGCGTACACCGTCGGCTCTTGATGTGATATGAAACCCTGGTGTGTTTTAAAAGCATGGAAAATAAAAGTCCACCTTCTTCTAAGGCTTTAAACAAATCCCTAAATTATGTTGGTAGTTAGACGTCGTAAATCAGATCGTTTCAACTCATGGCACAGGAGAGGGGGGAAAAAAATCCCCATATGCTGGAGTTTGTTTATAGATTTCTTTAAACTTAAAAAAAAAAAAGCCGTCGGAGTGGCAGGAACTTAAGAAAAGTGCCTGTTAAGTCCATCAGCACTACTGCGAGAGCGCTCTAATTGGCATGCGGTTGTGTCGGGAATAACTGGGTTGATTTGAAGCAGTTGAGAGATGGGAGGAAAGACAGTAACCTTCCTCCAGCTCTGCAGGGAATGAGCTATGAAGCACTCGTATTTACTCCCTCCCTGTGTGCACAGATCAACAGATTTCAGTGTTTTATGCATCACGGCAAATGAAAGAGACACATGATTAATGTTCGCCCCTTCTTTTTCAAGCACCATCGCAAACTCGGCCTCCTTACACGCACCCTCTCAGCACGCCGGAGCAAAAACAAGCTTCCTTAAAAGAAGATATTAAAGTCAAATACGCCGATGCTTGTAGCAAATAAAATGCCTCATGTGTTGGCACAATATCGGATGATTGTGGGGCTTCATGGAAGAGGAATGAACTCGGCATGAAGCAATTACAGGCAGGCAGTAAAAAAGAAAATAAAAATGATCCATTCAAAAAAAAAAAAAAATGTTTCAGAAAAATCGAAATGTTGTTTTTTTTTCTCCTGGTTTAACAGAAAAGAGACAATTAGCATATATTAGCATCTACGGCTCAGAACCTGCAAGCTTAGCATGATCTCATGCATAATATTATAGCAGTTTTTTTTATTTTTTTTATTTAAGGGTTTCACTTCTAATGCTAGATAACATTTAGACAATAAGGCCGACACCTATTGTACTGTAAGCCCTTTATAGCAACTTCTATAAATAAGGCTGCATCTAAACACCTACAAAGTAAGATGGCTTAACATTGACATAACAGGCTACATAAGATCTAAACAACCCCTTCTTGACACCAGGCATAATTAAGGCTGCATACTCATAGCTGCATAGCCATCATGACAACTGATATAATAATGTTATGTAGTGTCAACATGATGAGGCTACATACCACCTGCATTAGCTATTTCAGGCTAAGTATCATCGGCATAATCTCTATATGACAACTGTTATAAATGAGGCTACATTACACCTGCGTAGTAAGATTGCATCAACTGCATGTCCGTAACACCTTCATGACAAAACATCATCTACATAAGCCTTAATGACATCTGTTATAAATAAACCTATATAAAACCTGTGTAATTAGGCTACATAATACCTGAATATGTCGTTTATGACATATCTGTTATGGTAAGTCTACGAAATAGATACTTAATAAAGTGACATAAAACCCTGCATGTGCCCTTTAGGGCCAGACACATACATAAGGCTACATAACAGCTGCATTAATCAATCAATCAATCAATCAATCAATAAAAACAAGCAAATAAATCCTGAATGCTTTAAAAAGGTTTTTTACAAGGGATATGGTAGCTTTGTGGATAAGGTGTTGGACTACTGCTCTGAAGGTTGTGAGTTTGAATCACAGGTCCACCATGTGTCAACTGCTGGGCCCTTGAGCAAGGCCCTGCTCATTTGAATAAAAATAAAAAAGAAATTGAGGCAAAATGTAAGTCTCCCTGTATAAGGGTGTGTGCCAAATGCTGTAAAAGTAAAAAGAATCATTGAAATTGGATTTAAAGAACCCCGCTGTGATCTTCTCAATGAAAGCCGTCCATAATAGATCTATATAAAGAACCATTTTAAGGTTCTATAAATGAAGCAAGTTATAGAACCATTTTAGGTCCAATGTAGAACTATTATATTGTATAACTTTATATCTTTATATTGTCATGGAAATCACACACACATGTAATTGAATATTTGATTGTGTGTGTGTGTGTGTGTGTGTGTGTGTGAGAGAGAGAGAGAGAGAGAGAGAGAGAGAGAGAGAGAGAGAGAGAGAGAGAGTGTCATGTTGTAAAATTAATAAATATCTAAAAATATCTATACATCTATATCAATCCTGAGAGCATTTTTAAGCAGAAAATAAAAAGGATATTGTAAATGTTAACTCTGTTGCCAGTATTAAAAGCACAGTGATAACATCAGTACATTCACTGCAAAAAAAAAAAAAAAAAAAGACTTTATTGTTGAACACGATCTAAATCATGTTGTGCCAACATTTCACATTGTTGCATAGCAACAGCGGGGCGAAATAACCCTAATGCGGTGAAAGCAGGGCGACGATTCAGTGTTCATTTCTCTCTTCTGGATAAAACACTCCTGACAAACCCCAAGAGGGACGGAGAAAGTAAAATCATGAGTAATGATCTCGCTGCAAACAAAGACAGCTTTATAGCAAGAACCAGATGGAAATTTCAATTTAGGGGAGATAAATAAATAACAGAATGCAATGATTGTAAAATTGCATATAAAGTGTGTGCACCTGGTAGTGAGGAGAAAAAAACAGACGTGGGGATTATTTTCTTTCATTCTCTCTCTCTCTCTCTTTTTCTCTCTCTCATTCTCTCTCTCTCTTTCTCTCTCTCTCTCTCTCGCTGTCTCTCCCTTTCTCTCTCTCTTTTTTACTATATGCTGCATTGCGTGTTCTGCAATGAACAAAGATAAGACGGAAAAAATGTAAAAATTAGGCTTCAGGATCATTTACAGTACTTCATGAGTGTATTAAAGACATAAAACATGGACATGAGGATGGATTAATGGAAAATAACGAGAACGATAAGATGCAAATGTAAATACAAATATAAGGCTTTGTTTATACAAAATAGAACCAAATTTATGGATCTAGATCTTCATTCATTCATTCATTTTCTACCGTTTATCCGAACTATCTCGGGTC
Organism: Tachysurus vachellii; assembly: GCF_030014155.1. NCBI lineage: Eukaryota > Metazoa > Chordata > Actinopteri > Siluriformes > Bagridae > Tachysurus > Tachysurus vachellii. Next base: position 14,059,299 of record NC_083482.1, on the reverse strand, counting down.
ACGGGGAGCCTGTGCCTATCTCAGGCGTCATCGGGCATCAAGGCAGGATACACCCTGGACGGAGTGCCAACCCATCGCAGGGCACACACACACACTCTCATTCACTCACACAATCACACACTACGGACAATTTTCCAGAGATGCCAATCAACTGGCTTAGTGGTTAGCACGTTCGCCTCACACCTCCAGGGTCGGGGTTCGATTCCCGCCTCTGCCTTGTGTGTGTGGAGTTTGCATGTTCTCCCCGTGCCTCGGGGGTTTCCTCCGGGTACTCCGGTTTCCTCCCCCGGTCCAAAGACATGCATGGTAGGTTGATTGGCGTCTCTGGAAAAACTGTCCTTAGTGTGTGATTGTGTGAGTGAATGAGTGAATGAGAGTGTGTGTGTGTGCCCTGTGATGGGTTGGCACTCCGTCCAGGGTGTATCCTGCCTTGATGCCCAATGATGCCTGAGATAGGCACAGGCTCCCCGTGACCCGAGGTAGTTCGGATAAGCGGTAGAAAATGAATGAATGAATTAACATACCATGCACACAGTTATGGTGTGTTTACATCTGGGTCACAAGTGGTTAGGATACTGGGTTGTTGATCGGAAGGTCAGGGTTCAAAAACCCCAGCACTGCCAAGCTGCCACTGTTGGGCCCTTGAGCAAGGCCCTTAACAATCCCTGCTCCAGAGGCGTTGTGTCGTAGCCACCCCGGGTCTCTGACCCTTCCTTCCTTAGCTGGGATTTGTGAAAAAAAGTATTTCACGGTGTATGTAAACTTCACATACTGTACATAATGTGTCTTCTTCGTCTATACAGTGTTTCCAACCACAGAGTAAAAATGTTAGACCACGCCCACTTTAAAAACCATACAGAGGTTTAGAGCACTAAACAGATGCAAATACAGATACTGTCGTTGCATTATACACTTAATAGACAACATGTGCTAGTTAACTATGTTATAATCACATTTAACTCATTTTGTGTTCAGAATTGTTTTCTGATCCTGAGTAAAAAACATAGTTAAAGCTACGGTGACCCAAAAAATGTGTAGCTTTAAGAAGATTAAAGCCAAAACTTCATCTAAAACTGGCTTTAGAACATCCACAAACTAATCAAAGCTCAGGTTTGGAGCTTTTGGAACATAAATAGAATACTTTTAGAATTAGCATAAACAATAACTATTGTGTAATGAGTACCAAGATGTTGCAGTTGGAAAAGAAAAGAGCTTCGTGCTCATACAGCGCTGCTGTTCACACAGTAGTTCCGGGTGACTAATAAAGTTTATATTAATGCCCTGTTTCTAATACGTTATAGTTTATATAATAGCAAATTAGACATGGACTAATGGTGGAGATGTCGGTGTCTGTGTTGTTTACTGTAACAAAGCGCTGACACTGAAGTCTCCTTCCATAATAAACCTTACGGATGAGTTTGTTCAGTCTGTTGGCATCAGCTTCCTTCAGCTGCCTAAGCATGCAACAGCAAAAAAAAAGAAAGCACTGGCTACCACAGACACTTACAACATCTTCAGGATCATCCTGCAGATGTTCAAGGACCTCAGCCTAGTCAGAAAGTAGAGTCGGCTTTGGTTCTACAGTACAAGCAGATGGCTTCAGAGTTCTTAGTCCAGTTCGGTTTATTATTTATGTGAACTCCCAGGTATTTGTAACCTAACACCATGTCCACAGAGATCCCATGGATGGAAACAGAGGTCATAGGTTTAGTTTAGTTTATTAATTTATAAAGCACATTTAAAAACAACAGCCGTTGCAGCCAAAGTGCTGTACATCAAGTACTGTAGAAACAAACAAGAATAATGCAAAAGTAAAAACACAATCCAAAACAAACCAAAAGAAAACACATAAAATTTTACACGTTAAAACATACAGAATAAAAGTGGGTTTTTAAAGCAGATTTAAACAATGAGACAGTGGTAGCAGATCTTAAATGAAGTGGGAGATTGTTCCACAGCTTTGGAGCTGCCGTAGCAAAGTCCCGATCGCCCTTAGTTTTAAAATGTGCACGAGGTACCGAGAGAAGGAATTGATTAGCAGACCGAAGAGATCTAGGGGTAGGGTACGGAGTGAGGAGGTCACAAATATACTGGGGAGCGCAACCGTGTAAAGCTTTAAAAACATAAAGTAAAATCTTAAAATCAATACGGAACTTAACCGGGAGCCAGTGTAATGAGGCAAGGTGCCTTAGTCCTCCTCAAGTTGGCCACTAGCTTCATAGTTTTTGTCACATTAAGCTCTAGATGGTTCCGCTCACACCCATACAGTATGACAACATGTACAGCTATGAATCATGGGCTAATTTGTGAGATCTCTACAAATTGTCCCTCGTGTGCATCGTAGTAGTGTTACACCGAAACCTGCTCCTTTTCTCCGCACTTCCACGCCCCGTTTATCACTTCCTGATGTAAAGGCATACTGCTGTTGAACTCTGGGAATTGTCTTTCCCTGCAGCAGGTGGAACGAGCATATGGATGAAAGAGAGAGTATAGACTCTAGAGGGATGTGAAGTACGCCAGAGTTAAATCCTAGTTTGTTAGCGATATGACTGTAGTCTTCCCACCTTTAATAGAGACTACAGACTAGCCTGCCTCAGGTTATATCATATTTCACAGCTATTTTTTTTTTTTTCTACGTAGTGCTCCTCTTATGATCGACCTAAAGAGATGTTAATGGGAAAGCTGATGGGAAAATTCGAGTACTTTTATGGATTCGAACAATGAGAGTACAATTACGGGTTCATGGGGAGCGATACAGACTCACTCGCAATCAGTGCACTCAGTTAATTGGGCTGATGTTTTTCCCAAGGGTGACTTTCTCTTCCCTTGGGTCATTTAAATGTGCATAGGAAATGAGAATATTTTCCCAAAACGGCCCTTGAGAGAGTTTTTTAAGCAACTTTAAAGCATGAAAACACACCGATTTCCTAAAGGTATGCTGTATGTTTACGAACCACATGAAAACTTTATTTTAAAATAACAGCATCTATGTAAGGATTGTGTATAATTATAGGTAATGTTTGGCTTAATGAATTATCAATATGAGATGTCTCTGTTTAAAAATCTGATCTCAAACACGATGCGAATAGATTCGTTTGTCAGTAACAGTGCTGTTTTTAACAACAGGAAAGTGAGAATATCTGCATGGTTAATTAAATACCTGGCCCTTTGATAATCTTAATTGAAATTCTCTCTCACTCACTCATTTTCTACCGCTTATCCGAACTACCTCGGGTCACGGGGAGACTGTGCCTATCTCAGGCGTCATCGGGCATCAAGGCAGGATACACCCTGGACGGAGTGCCAAACCATCACAGGACACACACACACTCTCATTCACTCACGCAATCACACACTACGGACAATTTTCCAGAGATGCCAATCAACCTACCATGCATGTCTTTGGACTGGGGGAGGAAACCGGAGTACCCGGAGGAAACCCCCGAGGCACGGGGGGAACATGCAAACTCCACACACACAAGGCGGAGGCGGGAATCGAACCCCCAACCCTGGAGGTGTGAGGCGAGCGTGCTAACCACTAAGCCACCGTGCCCCCCTAAATTGAAATTCTATTTTTAATAATTAAAGACAAAATTATATCCCCATCAATCCATTTTCTGTAGTTCTTATACTACACTGGGTCATGTAGAACCTGCAGAGTTGGGGCACAATCTCGGGACACATAACACACACCAGAGAATTTAGAGATTATCATCAGACTACAACAAATGTCTTTGGACTGCGGGATAAAACCAGAGTACCCAGAGGAAACCCCTGAACCACATCAAGATCGTGCAAAGTCTTCACACAAAGGGTTGATTCAGGAATCAAACCCCCAACCCTGGAGGTACGAGGAGGTGCAAACACACAAATCACTACACCACCTTTCCCCCCAAATTATGTCTCGATATCTCAGGTTAAGTGGTGGCTCAGTGGTTAAGGTGTTGGAATACTGGGTTGAAGGCTAGTAGTTTGAATCCCATGTCCACCATGCTGCAGTTGAGCAGGGCCCTTATCCCTTGATTGAGAGATAGATGCGTTGGATAAAGGTGTCTGCCAAATGGCATCAATGTAAATCTCCAAAAAAAAAAAATACACAATATATTACAATAGGAAAGATTTTGTATTGGACCAAAAACACACTAAAAGGATTTTCATTAACGGCACACACCCTTAGTCAGTTCGGCTTACATTTTAAATCTCATTTTATACAACTAAGGGTTAAGGAGCCCAGTAGTTGCAGTTTTCTGGACCTGGGATTCAAACTCACAACCTTCTGAACAGGTCCAATACCTTAGCCAATGTTTTCATTTTGTGTTTATATCATCTTTTCATGTATCTCCTCCACAAATGGAACATCAATTTCATGCATATTGAAATATTTGTAATGTTATTTAGTGATTCTGGTAATAATTGTTGGTCAGTGATGTATTTTTGTTATTCTGTTGACAGTTAGCTACATCTCCAAACATTTCGTCGTTTGAATAAAAAAGCCAATGCGGAAGTTGTTGAAGTCTCCAGAAAGTTCCAAAATGCAACGATGGATGCGACAGAAACCCGGCGAAAGCATTAACAGTGCCGGTGTTTGTATCAGCATATTGGCTACGTCGACGAAGCTTCCGACGTTGCTCTACAGACAAGGAAGAGAGAGAGAGAAAAAGAGAGAGATCTTGAAAGACTAGAGAACTAACCTTTGCAAATCCACAATTGTTGGTGCTGTAGAAAGAAAAAAAAGTGTAAATAAGCCAATATGTCTTTACTGAATCATTTAGGGGGGGCACGGTGGCTTAGTGGTTAGAACGTTTGCCTCACACCTCCAGGGTTGGGGGTTCGATTCCCGCCTCCGCCTTGTGTGTGTGGAGTTTGCATGTTCTCCCCGTGCCTCGGGGGTTTCCTCCGGGTGCTCCGGTTTCCTCCCCCGGTCCAAAGACATGCATGGAAGGTTGATTGGCATCTCTGGAAAATTGCCCGTAGTGTGTGAGTTTGTGAGTGAATGTGTGTGTGTGTGTGTGTGTACCCTGTGATGGGTTGGCACTTCGTCCAGGGTGTATCCTGCCTTGATGCCCGATGACGCCTGAGATAGGCACAGGCTCCCCGTGACCCGAGGTAGTTCGGATAAGGGGTAAAAAATGAGTGAGTGAGTGAATGAATCATTTAGTTTGAGTCATTCACTGTATTCGGTATCTTAGGACTGGAGACTTTAAAGCAACTGCAGGAGCACACTGTTTTTGACTTTGCTGTGGTTAGCAGTTTCAAAGCAAAAGAGATGTAGCAGACATTTGTCAGATTAACTCGCTCTGCAGAGACACGTTTGAAACAGAAACGTACATTATTGAAGGGCAGCATTCCAGTACGCTGATGCGAGACCAAGAAATCGAACGGACACAAATCCACATGGACAGAACTGTAACCAAAAAGGGCTTTTAAAAGCATGCTGCTAAGTGGAATAATTGACTACACATGTGCTTTCCTTGGAATAATCTGAATGTACCATTGATCATGATGCCAGATAAAGTTCTGCTCCTTTTTTTTTTTTTAATGCAAAACGGGGGCTTGGCTCGTTCTCTCGTTCTCTCTGAATTCTTTTCATAAGCAATCGAAAGACGTTCGATTTACTAATGAATTGTGAACGCTTATAAACACAATGTCAACACATCTTTTTATATTGCTGACTAAATCAGAAAGTACGACAGATATCCGTGCACAGTGCAGCCTCTGTAGTGTAGTGGAAGTACAGATGTCGTAGCTTTACATTTCTGTCAGTAATAAAGCCTAAGACAGTTTATTAAGGTCAGAGGTTATAAGCTGACATAGAATAAAAAAAAAAAATTAAATGTACTGGAGACCTGGTCTTAGAGTTTTAATCCCCTTAGAAACTTTGTGGTTCTTGTTTGCAGGGGTCGAAATAAATGTCCGTGTCTTTGCCAATGTATTTACAAACAGAATCTTAATATATTACGTAGGACATCAAGCAGAGATATCAGTATGTTTTTAGGAAATAGAAGGAATGGAAGAAACCTAGAAAGAGAAGATAGCCAGTATAATAAAATAGATTCTAAAAAATAAACAAGAACAAAAGTTCTGCCAAAAGTGTTATCTCTATGTGACTTTTACTCTTATCCCAATTATTCTCACTCGCTCAATTTCTACCGCTTATCCGAACTACCTCGGGTCACGGGGAGCGTCTCAGGCATCAGGTGTCATCGGGCATCAAGGCAGGATACACCCTGGATGGAGTGCCAACCCATCACAGGGCACACACACACACACTCTCATTCACTCACGCAATCACACACTACGGACAATTTTCCAGAGATGCCAGTCAACCTACCATGCATGTCTTTGGACCGGGGGAGGAAACCGGAGTACCCGGAGGAAACCCCCGAGGCACGGGGAGAACATGCAAACTCCACACACACAAGGCGGAGGCGGGAATCGAACCCCCAACCATGGAGGTGTGAGGCGAACGTGCTAACCACTAAGCCACCATGCAACCTTTATCCCAATTATTATTATTTTTTAATTATTTTACTTTCAGCATGTATTAATCGACTACTTTGGATTATTTTTGACTGTAAAGGAACATAAGTGAAGCTTAATATATAAACGGTATATTGTTATAAATGACTTCAACTCTTATTTTGTTTTAAGGAAGTGGAAAAAAAGCAAAAAACTGAACTTTCTGTGTTGTAGCATACAGTAGGACGAGACTTCTTGAAGTTTTTTGCAGCCGTAGCTTGCTTTTACTGTACAAACGTACTTTATTAAAAAAAAAATATTAACCTCAATGGACCATTTTTGTTCTGGAACTTTCTACATTTTTAATAAAAACTGTCATTAGATTTAAGTTGACATTTATAGGTCGATGTGTTGGGCTACTTATGGGATTAAACCCATTCAAATCATATGGCTAATAACTTTAAGACCTGCTCTGGTGGTCCATCATGGAGAACCATGTGAGGATTCCTGGAGAACCAAGACGTGAACAAAAATACAAATCATAAGCATGTTTTGTTTTAATGTATAAATAACTGGTTTAAATGTAAATGATACTCATTTAAAATATATATATATATATAGACTGTATATAAATTGATCAATACTAAAGTATGTAAATGCAATTGTTAAAGTTGCACGATGTTTGAAAGCCAATGTTGACATTTGAAATCACCTAAAGAAACACACCCCTAAAACAAATGGGTGTTACCCCTGTTTTGATAGCTCCACCCCACACATACATACGCAACCCAGGCAACTATTATGGCGGAACCTGCTGGGGCAGCTGGCCGAGGGGATATTTTTATCAGTAAATGAACTCATTGAGTAATAATATGGTAATACAGGTCAAATGTGTTATTGTAGTACTGTGTGTTTTAGTGTGAAAGGTTTAGCTCCGTTTCATGCGGAAGACAACGTTCAACACCTAGAACCCGAGGCAGAGGTAACACCAGATATCCGCCATGTCAATCTTTCAATGGCTTTCGGCTAATGTCAGACATGCGCACTGAACACTCTCTCCGCCGCATGTTGAGAAGACACGCCCCTGTCTGCTAATTGGCTACAAGTTTGTTTTGTTATTCGGCCCGACTCAGTTTTCTGAAGCATTTTTCTAACATTGTGTACCGCACCTTAAGCACATTAAAGTTTATTATATATATATATATATATATATATATATATATATATATATATATATATATATATATATATATATATATATATATAAACTTTAATGTGCTTAAGGTGCGGTACACAATGTTAGAAAAATGCTTCAGAAATATATACATGTTATGGGTTCTCCATATATACATGTATACGTATATATATATATATAAACTTTAATGTGCTTAACGTGCGGTACACAATGTTAGAAAAATGCTTCAGAAATATATACATGTTATGGGTTCTCCATATATACATGTATATATATATATATATATATATATATATATATATATATATATATATATATATATATATATATATATATATATATATATATATAATAAACTTATACGTATATGTATATATATAATAGTTATACTAACTGAATTATTACATATTTCCTCATGCTTAATTAATGCGTAATACTGTGCAGTTATTATAATGTGTTACTGCTAATTGGTGTAATAGGTGTAATATCATTAAATAGAGTTTAATTGAGAACAGGAGGATCAGCTGACACCGATATGATCCGATCCTGTTTCTATAAACTCTACTAAGCATATTTTTTCCTTGTTCTGTAATTGAATAACTTGTTCTGTAATTGTCAGTGTAATATATACATTTAATTGAAGGTAAAGTATGAATGTAATAAAAATGAATCCTGAAAAAAAAAACATGTTTTTTTTAAATAAAGTAAAGGTTTCCAGTTCCAAAAATACATTCCTAGTCCAAATTCAATTCCAGTCTTTGCCATTTGGTACAGGATATACTACCTGATATGTTTTTTCTGATATTCGAGCCACCGTTTTCCAATTTTTGTTGGTTTTGGGCCAAAAGCAATACCAGGGATTGGATCAGTGCCATCCCTAGGGTTTATCATTATAATTTATTTTTTTATTGCCTTTTGTTTTGTTGTTAAAATTGGACCTTCCACATGCACAAAGCAGTGAAGAAAATGTCCAGCAGGTAGGTGTTTTTCTGGAGCTTCAAGGTAAATGTTATTTAAACCCCTTATTATTCTGGTTTATTATATTATTATTTATCTCTATTCCTTTTTATTCACTTAAAAGAAAATACAATAAAAAAATATATAAAATATATAATAATATTATTAATGCTAATGCTAATGCTAATGCTAATAATAATAATAATAATAATAATAATAATAATAATAATAATTGTAATGAGGAGGAGGCATACGGCTGTGGATCCATGTGCAGCAGAGGTGTTTATTAGAAAACACTGACAGGGTCGTACAGGCAGAGATCAGAACGGGCAAAACAGCAGTGAGAGAGAGAAGGCAGAATCAGAATCAGGGACAGGCAAAAGGTCGGGACAGGCGGCAATCAATCAGAATATCAAGAGGCAAAACAGGACAGGAAAACCAGGAACACAGGAATACAGAAAACGCTCAGAATGACTGTACTAAGACTAGTCGAGACCTCGCACAGGTAAGCAGTTCTGGCGTGAATATATACGAGCCGGAGATGAGGAACAGCTGGTGCGGTAATCAGGAAGGGAGGTGGCTGATGGGAAGTGTAGTCCGGAAGCGCGTTAGTACTCAGGGGACGCGTCTCTATGGCGACGCTCGTCCGGCGGTTCGTTACGCGTGACAGAGCCCCCCCCCTGCGAGCGGCTCCCGACGCGAGGACGCACCCAACGCCGGGGCCGACCCCGAGGACGGGGTGCCGGTCTCTCCGGGTGCCGCAGGTGGAATTCGGCCGTGAGCGAAGGATCCAGGATGTCCCCCGCCCTCACCCACGAGCGCTCCTCCGGACCGAAGCCCTCCCAGTCGACCAGGTATTCCAAGAGGCCCCTCCGACGTCTGGAGTTGAGTAATTCGCGAACTAGATAGGACTCCTCGCCGTCGATCATTAGCGGCGGCGGTGCGGGTAGGTCCACGGGAGGACCGGGGCCCCCTCTCGGCTCGCCGGCCGGTTTCAGCAGCGAGACGTGGAAGGTCGGGGAAATGCGGTAGGCGGCAGGCAGCGAGAGGCGGTACGAGACGGGGTTAATACGCCTGAGGATTCGGAACGGACCCACGTACCGAGGACTGAGCTTGCGGCAGGGTAGACGGAGACGGATGTCGCGAGTCGAAAGCCAAACCCACTGGCCGGGTTGGTACTCTGGATGTGACCTGCGATGTCTGTCCGCCTGGGTTTTTTGCACCCTGACGGCTCTCCGTAGTTGCCGGTGGGCCTTGGTCCATGTCTCCCCGCTCCGATGAAACCAGTCATCAACGGCCGGCAGGTCGGTGGGCGTGTCGGACCAGGGAAATAAGGGAGGCTGGAAGCCGAGGACGCACTGAAAGGGCGTCAGCCCCGTGGCGGGTTTGACGAGTGAGTTCTGTGCATATTCGGCCCACATCAGGTACCGGCTCCACTCGTTCTGGTTGTGGTGACAGTACGTCCGGAGAAAGCGGATGATTTCCTGGTTGAGTCGTTCCGTCTGTCCATTGGACTGTGGATGGTATCCCGAAGTGAGACTAACGGTAACGTTTAGCCGCTTGAAAAAAGCTTTCCAGACCCGTGAGGTGAACTGAGGACCTCTGTCCGAGACGATGTCTTCTGGGAGACCATAGAAGCGAAAGACGTGGTTGCAGAGCATCTCCGCAGTTTCGAAGGCGGAGGGAAGCTTGGTTAGGGGAATCAATCGGCAGGCTTTCGAGAATCGGTCGATCACGGTCAGAATGGTGGTGTAGTTGTTGGACAGAGGCAAATCTGTAATGAAGTCTAATGCAATGTGCGCCCAGGGACGTTGTGGGACTGGTAGAGGATGTAGTAAGCCCGCGGGTAATTGGTGAGAGGCTTTAGTGGTCTGGCACACCGCGCAGCTGTGGACGTGCTCGCGTGTGTCTGCTGCCAGAGACGGCCACCAGAACTCGTTCTGGACCAGGTGGGTTGTCGCGGTTATGCCGGGGTGGCCGGAGGCCGGGCTTGCGTGTAGCAGGTTGAGGAGCGGGGCGCGCAGGTGCTCCGGTACGTACGTCTTTTCGGTAGGACATTCGCTCGGAGGCGGTGTTTGGGCGTTGGCGTTGGCGATCTCGGTCATGATGTCCCACTGGATGGGTGCTATGATTCGAGTCTCAGGGAGGATCGGCTCGGGGAGCGTGTGCGAGTCCGTCTCTCGGTGAATGCGTGACAAGGCGTCGGCTTTGATGTTCTTGCTCCCTGGCCTGTACGTCACGGTGAATTGGAACCGAGTGAAGAACATGGTCCATCGGGCTTGGCGTGGGTTCATTCGTTTGGCAGAACGTAGGTACTCCAGATTACGGTGGTCAGTGAGAACGGTAAAAGGATGCTGTGCGCCCTCCAGCCAGTGCCGCCACTCCTCTAGTGCTGCTTTCATAGCTAGGAGTTCACGATCTCCCACGTCGTAGTTCCGTTCTGCCGGGGATAGTTTGCGGGAGAAATAGGCACAGGGGAACATCTTATCGGCGGGTCCCTGTCGTTGAGAGAGAACGGCGCCGATTCCCGTGTTGGAGGCGTCCACCTCGACGGTGAAAGGTCGGTTAGGGTCTGGGTGGTGGAGGATCGGGGCTGTGGTGAAGCTCTCCTTTAATTGGCCGAACGCTTTGTGTGCCTCCGGCGACCAGGTGAGCTGAGTGGGAGCCTGCCGTGTCATCGAGGTGAGGGGCGCAGCGATGGTGCTGAAGCCACGAATGAAGCGACGGTAGAAATTCGCGAACCCCAGGAAGCGTTGGAGCTCTTTGATGGTCCGTGGTCTGGGCCACCGTAGCACTGCTTGCACTTTAGTGTCATCCATTGCGACTCCGTCTGCTGAGATGACGTACCCAAGGAAGGATGTCGCGGTTTGGTGAAACTCGCACTTCTCCGCTTTGGCGTATAAACGGTGCTGGATGAGGCGTTGCAACACCGCCCTCACGTGTTGAATGTGGTCCTCCTTGTTCTCTGAATAGACGAGAATGTCGTCGATGTAGACGATCACGCAGCGGTCGAGCATGTCCCGGAACACATCGTTTATAAAGGACTGAAAGACCGCTGGACTGTTCGCTAGGCCGAACGGCATGACCGAATATTCGTAGTGACCGGATTGTGTCGAGAAGGCGGTTTTCCACTCATCTCCTGGTCTGATGCGGATGAGGTTGTAAGCGCAGCGGAGGTCAAGCTTCGTGAAGTATCGCGCGCGGCGGAGTTGCTCTAAGGCTGACGGGACGAGAGGCAGAGGGTACCGGAACTTCACGGTGAGGTCGTTGAGGGCTCGGTAGTCAATGCACGGACGGAGCCCCCCGTCCTTCTTCTTGACAAAGAAGAACCCCGACGACGCCGGTGACACGGAAGGACGAATGAACCCCTTTTTAAGTTCTTCCTGGATATAGGCATTCATGGCCGTGGACTCCGTTTGTGAGAGTGGGAAGATTCTCCCTCTAGGTGGTGTTACCCCGGGCAGTAGGTCGATGGCGCAGTCACAGGCGCGATGAGGAGGTAGTTCCGTTGCCTTGATCTTACTGAATGCCTCTGCGAGGTCCAGGTACTCGTCGGGGAGATTGGGGGTCTCGGTGGAGATGAGTGTGGTGTCTGTGGTGTTGATCTGGCACGGTTCTGCTGTAACACGGCGGTGCGCGGTACATGCGCAGCCCCATCTGGTGATGCGCAGCTTGGACCAGGAGATGGTTGGGTCGTGGAGTTGAAGCCATGGTAGGCCAAGGATGAGGGCGTGCCGTGGGGAGTGGATGATGTGGAAGGAGAGGCGCTCCTGGTGTTGGTCCCCCACCTGCATGCTGAGTCTCCGGGTTAGGTGTGTCACACGCCCCTCTCCTAGCGGTCGTCCATCTATCGCCTCCACTGCTAAGGGAAACACAGAGGGAATCACAGGGACGTTATGGGTGTGGACAAAGTCCCAAGACATAAAATTACCGGCCGCGCCCGAGTCGATCAGGGCACCGATCTCCACATTCACCCCCCGAATCCTGAGCCGTACACTGATCTTGGCGCAGCTCGGTGAGTACGGGGTGACGGAGCGTTGACTCACCGGAGGGTATCGCCCTCGTTGAGGTCTGGTAGGGCAGGTCGACAGTCGGTGTCCCGGTTCCCCGCAGTAAAGGCAGAGACGGAGCCGGAAGCGACGATCTCGTTCCTCCAGCGTGAGGTGCGTGTAATCGACCTGCATGGGTTCAGAGTATTCGGCGCGTGTAAGGCGGGTGGCGGTGCGCGGAGGGGCTCGCGCCCGACGGGAGCGCATCAGATTGTCTAGCTGGATTGAGAGGTCCACGAACTCGGACAGGTTCCTTCCCTCATCCCGGCAAGCCAACTCAGCCTGGAGATCAGGATGCAGACCCTTGCGGTAGAGCAGTCGCAGGGGGCGTTCCCCCCAACCTGCTTCAGCGGCGAGAGTGCGGAACGTCAGAGCATACTCCGCCGCGGTGCCATCGCCCTGAGATAAGGCCAGGAGGCGCTCCTCCGCGCTCTCCCCAGATGCGGAGTGGTCGAACACGGTCCGAAACCGGGCGAGGAAAGCCTCGAACGTGGGGAAGGCGTTCTCTCCCCACACAGCGGTAGCCCACTCCAGTGCCCTTCCTGTAAGCAGGGAACAGACAAAGGCGATGCGGCTGTCCTCCGTGGTGTACAGGGCCGGTTGCTGTGCCACGAACAGTGAGCACTGCATCAGGAAGCCCCTACAACCTCCCGGTTCGCCGTTAAATTTTTCTGGAAGGGCGAGACGGGGTCCGGTGGTCGCAGGTGCGTGGTACGCCGCGGCCTGGGGAGTCGGTGCCGGGACTGGGGGATTCGGCGAAGCGGCGGCTCCATGCAGACCTTGCAGTGCCGCGGCGAGCTCCTGTGTGAGCTGAGTGAGGCGTGTCAGCTGTTGGTGGTGGCCGGCGAGTTGCTGAGCCTGACTGGTGACCTGAGTGGTCAGCTGCGCGACAGCTGCTGGATCCTCTGTTGGCGAGGTCTCCTGTAATGAGGAGGAGGCATACGGCTGTGGATCCATGTGCAGCAGAGGTGTTTATTAGAAAACACTGACAGGGTCGTACAGGCAGAGATCAGAACGGGCAAAACAGCAGTGAGAGAGAGAAGGCAGAATCAGAATCAGGGACAGGCAAAAGGTCGGGACAGGCGGCAATCAATCAGAATATCAAGAGGCAAAACAGGACAGGAAAACGAGGAACACAGGAATACAGAAAACGCTCAGAATGACTGTACTAAGACTAGTCGAGACCTCGCACAGGTAAGCAGTTCTGGCGTGAATATATACGAGCCGGAGATGAGGAACAGCTGGTGCGGTAATCAGGAAGGGAGGTGGCTGATGGGAAGTGTAGTCCGGAAGCGCGTTAGTACTCAGGGGACGCGTCTCTATGGCGACGCTCGTCCGGCGGTTCGTTACGCGTGACAATAATAATAATAATGTGATCAAATTGAGAACTGAAGGATCAGCTGACACTGATACAGATCCAATCATGTTAAAAAAGCTTTAAAATATAAAATATTAATAAATACCAAAACATATAGACTAATAATAATAATAATAATAACAATAATAATTTAAAAAAAATCTTATATTATTATTATTGTTATTGTTATTTTTTATTATTATTAATTTTTAATTATTTCTTTTTCTTTTTTCTCTTCATGTTCATTCAAGAATTAAGCCTTAACTTAACTTAACTAGAGATGATTTAAAAAAAAATGTAACTAATCTTTAAAAAATATTTTTCATACTTGTTCAAGGATCCAAGCCAATAAAAGTTTCATTTTGAATCAAATGGGAACAATATTTAACGATTAAATCCAGTGAATCGAGCACTTTGTGTAAAAACCCAAACAAAAGAGGACGACAAGACCGGCAGGACTCATGCTGAGAAAAATAAAGAGAAACCCCTGCAAATAGACGATAGAGTAGACTTTTTAAAAGACACGTACACAGACACGAATACATATTAGAAGGCAGCCACACTCAAATAAATGCTTGATTATAATGTATAAAATGTTTCTGAGCAGTCAGCTGAAAAACTAATTTCATTTTCTCATTAGAGGCACAAGCCCTGGGCCCATTCTCCTGTCAATGTTTATTACTTTGCAAACAGAAAATCAAAATCATGAGCTTGTTCTGAACCAGAGCCGTGTATCACCACATTTATATGAGGAAGCAGAGTGAGTGAACGAACGATCGCATGAGTGAACGAGAGAGAGAGAGAGAGAGAGAGAGAGAGAGAGAGAGAAAGAACATGGAAAAATATATAGCAGAATGGAGATGATAATAGGAAACCAGCTCATTCAAACTGAAGCAATGAATTTATAGCCACTATGACCTTTTCCTTTCCTGGGAGATTTGTTGCCATGCCAACTTGAGTCCTATTTTTCAACATTGTATGAAGTTCGCCAAAATACAAAATACTGAAAAAAAAAATCTTCTAATCATACAGGGACCTCTACAATGCATCACTGACCACTTGGCCACCTTTTGTCCTGTTTCTTTTGAAAATATTCAGAAAAAATCTTTGGAAACTTTGGAAATTTCTTTCGATTCCACCGGAAAGTTGGTACGTTTTTCAGAGCATTCCAGAAATGTCAGGTCGCTTGGTTCAATGTGAAGGAAACATTTACATAAATATTTTCCTGGCTTTAGACTTCTGGTTATTTCTGAAACGATCTCCTGGATGTAAAGAAAACAGTCCTCAGTCTTGGAGCGTGTATTTAGTCTGGATCAGTCGATTAATCATAATCTAATAATACAGTACATGGATTTAAGCAATCAGAGAAATAATCCACTAAATACTTTGAAGTAAGTATTCTGAATGAAACTTCTGTGTACTTGAAATCATATTATTTCTTGTTATCTAAATACTTTCGGGGGGGCACGGTGGCTTAGTGGTTAGCACGTTCTCCTCACACCTCCAGGGTTTTGGGTTCGATTCCCGCCTTGGGTGTGTGGAGTTTGAATGTTCTCCCCGTGCCTCGGGGGTTTCCTCCGGGTACTCCGGTTTCCTCCCTCGGTCCAAAGACATGCATGGTAGGTTGATTGGCATCTCTGGAAAATTGTCCGTAGTGTGTGATTGTGTGAGTGAATGAGAGTGTGTGTGTGTGTGTGTGTGTGCCCTGCGATGGGTTGGCACTCCGTCCAGGGTGTATCCTGCCTTGATGCCCGATGACACCTGAGATAGGCACAGGCTCCCCGTGACCTGAGGTAGTTCGGATAAGCGGTAGAGAATGAATGAATGAATGAATGAATGAATGAATAAATACTTTCGTTAAGAATCCACAATTAACGCGTAATTGTTTGTTAACTTGCCAGTAAGTAATCCAAACTACAAACTATATAGTTGTTAAGTGACTCTGCTGACAAAACCGTAATGCCCTTTTTAAAACCCATTGCTTCTTCTACATGTACCAGTGTTATAAACTTAATTGCTAAATTAACGCCTTTACCATTAATATTACCAAAATTGTTCAGCGTCGGTTACTAAATCATTAAGCTTTCGTTCGCATTGCTGTCGAATACATTCTGGAGTAATTCCTGAAGAACTTGACTATTTTTTTAAATTAAGCTAGTAAGAAGTTTTAATCTGTAATTAAGCAGCCATGATGAAACTGGTATACTTAAAGAAAACCCCTGAAGCATGAAGAGAACATGCACGAAGAATAGCGACCGCGGAGTGATGTGAGGCTAACATGATAACAACGCTAAGCATTTTTCTGAATGTTCTGATAATGTTAGCAAACAAGGTGTCTTCCAACGAGTAGATTGTAAGCCAATGAGTAAGTCTTGAAATGGAAAAAAGTGCTCAGTCCATATTGGGTAATCAATACACACACACACACACAGAGCCTCTGTCTTGTTCTGTTTCTGCTTGGTCGCTGCTCCGTGTCAAATGAATTACAAGATATGACAAGCGCCCTACCCTAAAACAATTTCCAACCGGACGTCACTTCCAATGAAGCCTTACGATATGAATTTTCCGAATCAGAATCGAAGAGCCAGAGAGGTCAGAGGGAGAGAACAATGAGGAAAGTTCATCAGGGCTCAGCCACCTCATTTGTGTAGCTGAGAACAGTGCAGCTGTTGTCGAGTCTCTGCTATCTATTGTGTGCGACCTGGAGCTTGTTACAAAAGACTCACATCACCCCTGGGATGGAAGGCTACTGACCCAGAAACGCCTCCTCTGACCTTCTCAGCAATGTGGGCGCTACAAAAGCGAGATTTAATTTACATTTACATATAATACGTTCATCAGATTTGACTGCTCTTGCTATACGGATGGTTTTTTGGGGGTGTTTTTAGTTTGTGTGTGTGTGTGTGTGTTGTGCGTGAATACACTTGTGGCTTCTCTCCAATCGCTTGAAGGAAAGAATGCTAAATTGGCTATAGGACCTGGTGGTTACCTGCAATTTCACAGCTCTTTTCATGAAACTGAGTGCAAAAGTTTGCACCTCCTATGGCACTACAATGAAAATGAAATGTGGGTGAAATCTGGAAAGTCGACAAGCTGAAACATCGATAGAGAAGACGAGGTTGATGAGACCTACAGTATACAGTATATGGTGGCAATTTGGACAAACAAAAACTTTAGTACGGATGTGGTATATAATGCAGTGTAGCATAGAATTAGAGATTGGATGGATGAACAATATCCATGATGCCTGTGGGTGTGTGTATCGTGACATACTGCATCTTACTGTATAGCAGCCTTGGGTTATTTTGGACCTCATTAAACTTGGCAGATTATTTATTTATTTATTTATTTATTTATTTATTTATTTATTATAAGAAATTAGGACTGATGTTATCCAACATCGGCAGGGGCGGTACTAGAGGCGGGGCCACAGGTGCCCTGGCCCCTGCTGAAATCTGATTGGCCCCTGATTGGCCCCCGTTCCATCAATCGTCGACGAGAAGAGCAACCGGAGAATTTTTCACAACGATCACAGATGCAATCCCCCCCCCAAACAATTGGCGGCACTCAAGCGTTTGAAAAAGGAACGACTGCCGAAATGTATTTGCACCGTACTGAATAAATTATTTTGTGTGCTTGAATGTACCCTGTACTTCGCCCCTGAACGTAACATGTGGCCCCTAACAGTCCCTGTTACAGAAAAATCCTAGAACCGCCACTGAACATCGGGTATAGGGAAGGACTTAAATAATGTGATAATGGTGGTAAAAGATGGATATCAGTTATCTATCTATCTATCTATCTATCTATCTATCTATCTATCTATCTATTGAGTCACTTATTTTTTCTATCTATTTAGAGAATCATTCATTCATTCGTTCATTCATTCATTCATTATCTATTTATCTATCTATCTATCTATCTTTCTATCTATCTATCTATCTATTAACTATTCAGTCACTTTTTTTTCTATCTAGTTAGAAAATCATTCATTCTTTCATTAATTCATCCATTATCTATCTATCTATCTATCTATCTATCTATCTATCTATCTATCTATCTATCTATCTATCTATCTATCTATTAACTATTCAGTCACTTATTTTTTCTATCTATTTAGAGAATCATTCATCTATCTATCTATCTATCTATCTATCTATCTATCTATCTATCTATCTATCTATCTATCTATTAACTATTCAGTCACTTATTTTTTCTATCTATTTAGAGAATCATTCATTCATTCATCTATCTATCTATCTATCTATCTATCTATCTATCTATCTATCTATCTATCTATCTATCTATCTATCTATCTACTGATCAGTACATACTGTACGAATGCCTTAGCTTAAGGTACTGAATTACAGTACATATGAACATTTTGTTATATATGAATGATGCTGATATGAATATTTGTCATTCATTGTTCAGCGGTTCTTATTTTAGTGATTAATGCAAACTACAACTAGAACCACTTTAACTTTATCCCCTTGGTTTCTCATCTTCATAAAGACAGGCCTTTCTGTCAGAAAGTTAATACCAAACATCGCTGCAACATGTGTCCTGACCTTTCTGTAGCTGGAGTTTCTGTTTTGATATGCTCCTGATAGCAAGATGGCCTGGTCTTTGCCAAAGAAAAGGTCACGTTGACTGTTCACATTAGACACACACATTCAATTCATCCTCAACAGATCAGCCTACACACACACAGAGCACTCTGGGAGATTTATATTGTCATCAGTATACAGCCACTTCAGTCTTATTTAGCACTATTTATGGTCGGCTCATATGATTCGATTCGATTCGGTTCAATTTTATTTGTATAGCGCTTTTAACAATGGACGTTGTGTCAAGGCAGCTTTACAGAACATAAAAAATATAGTGGAAAAAGTTTGTTATATAAAGATTAAAATGATAGGGGGGCACGGTGGCTTAGTGGTTAGCACGTTCGCCTCACGCCTCCAGGGTTGGGGGTTCGATTCCCGCCTCCACCTTGTGTGTGTGGAGTTTGCATGTTCTCCCCGTGCCTCGGGGGTTTCCTCCGGGTACTCCGGTTTCCTCCCCCGGTCCAAAGACATGCATGGTAGGTTGATTGGCATCTCTGGAAAATTGTCCGTAGTGTGTGATTGCGTGAGTGAATGAGTGTGTGTGTGTGTGCCCTGTGATGGGTTGGCACTCCGTCCAGGGTGTATCCTGCCTTGATGCCCGATGACGCCTGAGATAGGCACAGGCTCCCCGTGACCCGAGGTAGTTCGGATAAGCAGTAGAAGATGAGAGAGAGATTAAAATGATACAAAAGTTCCAGATTCATATTACACTTATATTTAAATGTGTTTGTATTTATCCCTCTGAGGCGACTGTGGTGAAGAAAAACTCCCTTACATAGAAGAGGAAGAAACCTTGAGAGGAACCAGACAACCATCAAAAGTGAACCTCATCCTCATTTGGGTGACACTGGAGGGTGTGATTATAAACTGTTATAAACACCAGAGAGTGTTATTATGAATAATGTCCTTTCTACAGTCAGATACAGTCTGATAATTGTGTATTGATGAGGAGGTTGTTGTCCTCAAACACCACATGGAGTTGGTATCTTCTCTTAGAATGTCTGAAATCTTTATGAAGCAGAATCCAACTGGAGCTGGAACATCTCTAGATACCTCAGGATCCTCACAGGGTTGATGCCTCTTCTCACTGAAGGTCCGAAATCTTCACAATCAAATAATTTTGACTGCACACACACACGCACACACACACACACACACACACACTGATTCATTCATTGATCGTTTTATTATTATTATTTAATTAAGGAACAACATTTGATAACTGTTATAAAGTAAGAAGTAAACAAGAACTTGTTTCATAGATATTCCACAGCATTTTATCCATTTTATAGAAGCATTTAATCAATGATGCCATTTAATAATGAATGAGAAAAAAAATGCAATCGTTCCCAAATAGCTGCAATACAGCAGGAATAAATCACTTTCATGCTGTTCTTAGACAAACGATCGGTAAATTCATGTCACTGATTATTTTCCTATAACAGCACAACACCCAAGGGTTTTTAATCCTGATTAAATCAAGCCGTAACACGCTCGCTGAGATTACGCTAGACACGGTGTCTTGGGTTGAAGATACAGTTTCTTTTCTCCTCAACTGTATCCAAGGAAACAAACCCCTGAAAGGGGCATGTCATGATGCTAGAACAACAAAATCTACTTCTCACATACCGTATATATCCCTCTTGGTCATAAACAGTAAACACTAATTCATATAACAATTACATTCTCTGCGCACGTGGACATTTATTATTCCAAATATAGACATCTGTTTAATAAGCAAACATCCGGCGAGGGCTTGTGCACTGATCTCATTCATCAAGTCTGGCAGATTCAGCTCGTTTACCCTCATAAGATGGAGTGATTGTGAGAAATTTAGGGCATGGCTGATGAAAAAAAAAAAAAAAAAGAAGAGGTAGTCATGCATATGGACAGCTTTCTGTGGGGGTGGGGGGAGAGAGTGGGGGGTTTGTCAAAGTGGCATTGATTGATGAACCCGCTGAACATCATGAACTGAGAATCAGTGCGAAAGGAATTATAAGATAAATAGCCTTAGCAAGTGGAGTCGAAAACCAGGCTGTAATTACAAAAACGGTGCGATTTCATCATGGGCGAAGACTAACCCTGTTATTAAGCTTACAGAACTTTTTATTCGTATTTGCCTCTTTATATTATAATACAACTACATGCAGTATTTTATATAAATATATGTAATCGCTCCAAATTAAATTTATTACATAAAACTCTGACATCTGAGGACCTCCAATCCTCCGTGTAGAAGAGATCTGGGGTTAAGTCGAGCCCACAGTTACTGTTGTTAGGAAACAAATCAAATGCTTGTTAAATGCTTACACAATGGTACGTTTGGCATCTTTATGTAATGTGTTGCTCACTCACTGTCCTGTGCTTCAGCAAATCCTGGAGAAAATCTGATATTTTACACTAAATACTCTGCTTTAGTTTAAAACCACATCATTCAGATATGAATCCTTATAAGCACACAGACCAGCAATGTGACACAGACACACACAACACACACACATACACACACAGACACACACAACACACACACATACACACACACAGACACACACAACACACACATACACACACAGACACACACAACACACACACATACACACACAGACACACACAACACACACATACACACACAGACACACACAACACACACAAAACACACACACATACACACACAGACACACACAACACACACACATACACACACACAGACACACACAACACACACATACACACACAGACACACACATACACACACAGACACACACAACACACACAGACACACACAACACACACATACACACACAGACACACACAGACACACACAACACACACATACACACACAGACACACACAACACACACACATACACACACAGACACACACAAC
The DNA here is from genome assembly GCF_030014155.1 of Tachysurus vachellii. Taxonomy (NCBI): domain Eukaryota; kingdom Metazoa; phylum Chordata; class Actinopteri; order Siluriformes; family Bagridae; genus Tachysurus; species Tachysurus vachellii. The sequence continues at coordinate 14,037,786 of NC_083482.1, read as the reverse complement.
ACACACATACACACACAGACACACACAACACACACATATACACACACAGACACACACAACACACACATACACACACAGACACACACAACACACACAACACACACACATACACACACAGACACACACAACACACACACATACACACACAGACACACACAACACACACACAAACACACACAACACACACACATACACACACACAGACACACACAACACACACACATACACACACAGACACACACAACACACACACAACACACACACATACACACACAGACACACACAACACACACATACACACACATACACACACAGACACACACAACACACACACATATACACACAGAGACACACACAACAAACCCACATACACACACAGACACACACACACATACATACACAGACACACATACACACACAGACACACACAACACACACACACAGACACACACAACACACACACACAGACACACACAACACACACACATACATACACAGACACACACAACACACACACATACACACACAGACACACACATACACACACAGACACACACAACACACACACATACACACACAGACACACACAACACACACACATACACACACACAGACACACACAACACACACACATACACACACAGACACACACAACACACACACATACACACACAGACACACAACACACACACATACACACACAGACACACACAACACACACATACACACACAGACACACACATACACACACAGACACACACAACACACACACATACATACACAGAGACACACACAACAAACCCACATACACACACAGACACACACACACATACATACACAGAAACACATACACACACAGACACACACACAGACACACACAGACACACACAACACACACACATACACACACACAGACACACACATACACACACAGACACACACACATACACACACACACACACAACACACACACAGACACACACAACACACAGACACACACACAGACACACACAACACACACACACATACACACACAGACACACACACACATACACACACAACACACACACACAGACACACACAACACACACATACACACACAGACACACAACACACACACATACTGTACACCCACAGACACACACAACACACACAGACACACACAACACACAGACACACACACAACACACACATACACACACAGACACACACAACACACACAGACACACACAACACACAGACACACACAACACACACATACACACGCAGACACACACAACACACACAGACAAACACAACATACACAAAGACACATACAACACACACACACACACACAACACACACAGACACACACAACACACACACAGACACACACAGGTACACACATGAACACACACACAGACACACACAACACACACAGACACACACAACACACACTCACACATACACACACAACACACACACACACACAGACACACACAACACACACAGATACAGACACACACAACACACACACATACACACACAGACACACACATACACACAGACACACACATAGACACACACAGACACACACAACACACACAGACAAACACAACATACACACAGACACATACAACACACACAACACACACACACAGGTACACACATGGACACACACACAGACACACACAACACACACAGAGACACAAAATGCACAAACACACACAGAGGCACACACATGAACACACATACATACACAAACACGCACAGGCACACACACACAGAGGCACACACATGAACACACATACATACACAAACACACACACAGGTACACATGGACACACACACGTGCGCACACACAAACACACACACATACACACACACATCCACACACAAACACGCATATACGTGACACAGGAAGGAAATAAGATCCCATACTTCCTTTCGTCCAGACTATAATATATCATCTAGTCATGAGAACATTTACTGCAGCCAGTGAACCCTTTAACTAACTAAAGTAATTAAAGAACGAATAAATATTATTATGATTATTATTTTCTTCTTCTCTATTATTATATTCTTCTTCTTGTTAGTTGTCATGCCCCCAGATTCAAATTAATATTCAGTGTTTGAATTTGAAAATCAACATGAAAAATGAAATTATGCTTTCATTTGTTCACATTCTGAGGCTTTCTCATCACTTCCAGAAGATTTTTAATTAAAATTGTCAATTAATTAAAGTTATTATTTAGTCCTTGTTATTATTAATATTCTATATTTGTAGTTATTGAGGTTTGGATTAAATTCAGTTGAAACAGGTTAATCAGTAATATGTAGCCTTTAGAACGTTGGCTTGTGATTTTCACCCCTGTAACTACATTTAAAGCTCAAGGCCACAC
>NC_083482.1:14022904-14030404 GCF_030014155.1 Tachysurus vachellii | reverse complement strand
ATGGAGAGAAAGGAGTAAGAAAGAGAATACGGGTAAATAGAGAGAAAAGAGAAGTAAGACTAATGCTGAAAATGGATGAAAATTTGAGTCAAAGAACAGGTGAAGAGAGAAAAGGGGGGATGAATGAAAGAGGGAGAAAGAAAAAGATGAAGAGAAGGGAAAAAATAAAACAGAAAGAAAGAAAGAAAGAAAGAAAGAAAGAAAGGTTTCTGTGTTTTCTGAGCGTGTTTATTGATTCACAGAGCAGTGCAGTGCAGGAATAATGTGCAGTCCAGTGTGTTGAGTTAATTAGATATGACACAGCATGCACAGGCAATCTATCACTCCGTTCTCCCTGTACACTCCATCACCTTTGTTGCTATAGTAACATGTGAGCTGGGTAATAGCTTACATTAACAGGATAAAGTAAGTTGCAATCAAAAGTCATTTCAGAGCTGGTTCAGTCAGAGGAGCTCCAGCCTTTAAAACAGAGACGGGCAAATTGGAGCATGATAATGGAGGAAGAAACACATCAGGGTTTAAGATTATACACGTAAACCTACTCTGTCTATCACTCTTTCTATTTGTCACTCTCTCTCATTCTCTCTCTCATTCTCTCTTTTTCATTCTCTCTCTCATTCTCCTTCACTCTCATTAAATCTCCCTCTCATTCTCCCTCAATCTCATTCTCTCTCACTCTCATTCTCTCTCACTCTTTCTCTCGCTCTCTCTCTTATTCTCCGCCACTCTCATTCTCTCTCTTACTCTCTCATTCTCTCTCTCATTCTCCCTCTCTCTCATTCTTCCTCTCATTCTCTCTCACTCTTTCTCTCGTTCTCTCTCTTATTCTCCGTCACTCTCATTCTCTCTCTCACGCTCTCTCATTCTCTCGCTCTCATTCTCCCTCTCTCTCATTCTTCATGTCATTCTCTCTCACTTTCTCTCGTTCTCTCTCTTATTCTCCGTCACTCTCATTCTCTCTCTCATTCTCCCTCACTCTCATTCTCTCTCTTATTCTCCGTCACTCTCATTCTCTCTCTCACTCTCTCTCATTCTCTCTCTCTCTCATTCTCCCTCTCTCTCACTCTTCCTCTCATTCTCTCTCACTTTCTCTCGTTCTCTCTCTTATTCTCCATCACTCTCATTCTCTCTCTTATTCTCCATCACTCTCATTCTCTCTCTCATTCTCCATCACTCTCATTCTCTCTCTCATTCTCCATCACTCTCATTTTTCGCTCATTCTCCCTTACTCTCATTCTCTGTCATTCATCCTCTCTCTCGTATTTTTGTACTCTCAATTCCTCTCTTTCTCGCTCTCATTCTCCTTCACTCTCGTTCTTACTTTTACTTTCATTCTCTCTCTCACTCTCTCTCACCTTCTTGCTCTCATTCTCTTCTATTCTCATCCTCTCTCTTTTATCAGTTTTTTCCATTTTAATTTCATCCTGCTCTACTAATAATACACTCAGGTCTCATTTAATGAGAACGTCTGGTTCTGAGGACAAATTCTTCTTTGGTGATTTGTTTTAAAACGGAACATTTTGTCATAGATTTAATCTTAAAAAAAAAAAAAAAAAAAAATATTACAACACCATATGTGGACTTTCCAGTTTTCTGTCTGTCTATCTCTCATTTTTCACTCACTCCTTCCATACCCCCCCCCCCCCATGACACCTCGACTCGTTGCTTTGTCACAACCGAGCAAGTGTTCTTCAATCACCACAGCATGTGGAACAATTTCTAAATCGAGTCCTGAACAAAAAAAAAAAACGCAGTTATGAAAGCAGAACCACCACAAAAAAAGAAAAAAAAAAAAAAGCAATCTGAGAGATTACACAACAACAGGCTGTAAATACAGAGAGTTTTAAATAGTAAGTGTACAGTAAAATAAAAATATCTTTAGCAAATAATGATGGAAAGCAGAAGTGGGAGAGTTCCAGACTGGTTCTGGCTCTGAGGTTTTAAAAAAAAAAAAGAAAGGAAAAAAAAAAATAAATATATATATATATATATATATATGTTCTTATTTTTGGTCTGGACTTCAGACCGAATTTGTTTGGCCGGTGACCTTTCTGAGATTGACGTCTGGAAAAACGAGACTGACGACAGAGGTAGGAAATTGTGTGTAGAGTTTGTGTGTTTGTGTCGCTGAACCTAGCGGCGTTTTACAGCCGTTTTTGACTGAGGTTACAAAAACTTGTTTGGGAAAAAAAAAGTCAGATTAAATATAATAAAGAACGAGCTTTTAGACAACGTAAACAATTAGCTACTGTATTTCACAAATAATTAAATAAACCGCATCAAAACAATAACAACATTGAGCAGTAAGCAAAAAAACAACCAATTAAAAAAAATTATATACGTCTTTTGCTGTTAAATCTCTAAAAACTGGATTGTTTACAAAAGTTTCAAAAGAAATACAGCAATAATTGTTTCGGACTTCGTTGTCTGGCTAAATCCCACGTAGCCTTTTTTTATTCTCTTAAATCAGAAATTAAATGTATTACATAATACAGGTCTTTCTCTCTCCTGCTCCTCTAAGGCAAAAGTTGGGTAGCACATGAAGGGTGCTAAAACATTTTGCACAGTACGTTTTACACCCATAACAAAGACAGTCCGTATTTTTAATCTGAATTTAATACAAATCTGAAAGTTTATATAATTTGTATAATTGTGTGTGTGTGTGTGTGTGTGTGTATATGTGCTTACAGGGAGCATAAAATTTGGCTTTATTGAATAATCTCAGTTGACATTAATAATAAAAGCTCATAAGCGTTCTGCAGAAGAGAAAAACATTTTCTTGGCATTTAAACTTCAATTTTCTCCCAGTTCGCCTGTTCTGCTCTTAGTGAGAAGAAAGACAGAAACCCGCTTGATCTGTAGCAGGGAGACAATTTAGTTCTGCATTGTTGATTTAAATCTAAAATCATTGCTTTAATGTTAAGAGCACAGCAGGGTCTGTGTGGGGTTAGAAAGAGGAACTAAATAAGACGCTTTGCTGGCAGTAAAAACAGGAACTGGAGTAGAAAAAAAATAGATATATCCATTTTTTTAATGGGAAATCAATGTTATGGTGTGCGTTCATGAGGAAGAAGATTTTAACCGCAATGATGAAAAATTCAGTATTTATACTAATTAGCATTATATTTCTCACTCATTCACTCATCTTCTTCCGCTTATCCGAACTACCTCGGGTCACGGGGAGCCTGTGCCTATCTCAGGCGTCATCGGGCATCAAGGCAGGATACACCCTGGACGGAGTGCCAACCCATCACAGGGCACACACACACACACTCTCATTCACTCACGCATTCACACACTACGGACAATTTTTCAGATATGGCAGTCAACCTACCATGCATGTCTTTGGACCGGGGGAGGAAGCCGGAGTACCCGGAGGAAACCCCCGAGGCACGCAGAGAACATGCAAACTCCACACACACAAGGCGGAGGCGGGAATCGAGCCCACAACCCTGGAGGTGTGAGGCGAACGTGCTAACCACTAAGCCACCGTGCCCCCAACATTATATTTAATATCCTTTAATTATTATGACACATATTTACTATGCAAATTGTTGTATAAACCGTAACAAAAGAATCCTTTTTAATTTTGTTGTTAGTGCAGAAAACTAAAAGCACACAGAACCTCCATCAGCGCTGTTTAGTATCTTATGGCTTCTTTAAGCTGTGTGCATAAGAGACTAACACACACTCATATAAACACACACACACGTACATATACACAGATATTCACAACTACATACACACTTATATACACACACGTACATATACACACATACTCACATATACATACACACTCTTATATACTCACACGTACATATACACACGTACTCACATATACATACACACTCTTATATACACACATGTACATACACACTCTTATATACACACACGTACATATACACACATACTCACATATATATACACACTCTTATATACACACACATACTCACATATACATACACACTCTTATATACACACACGTACATATACACACGTACTCACATACAGTATATATACACACTCTTATATACACACACATACATATACATACACACTCTTATATACGCACACGTACATATACACACATACTCACGTATACATACACACTCTTATATACACACACGTACATATACACACATACTCACATATATATATACACACTCATATACACACACATACTCACATATACATACACACTCTTATATACACACACGTACATATACACATGTACTCACATACAGTATATATACACACTTATATACACACACATACATATACATACACACTCTTATATATACACACTCTTATACACACACACATACTTACATATACATACACACTCTTATATACACACACGTACATACTGTATACACACGTACTTACATATACATATACACACTCATATACACACACGTACATATACACACATACTCACATATATACACACTCTTATATACACACACATTAAGAAACCTAATTTAGATCCTAATGGACTTTCAAATTACAGACCGATTTCACACCTTCCGTTTATGTCTAAAATACTAGAAAAGGTTGTGTCAGTTCAACTGAGCTCCTTCTTACAGGAGAACAATATCTTTGAAGAGTTTCAGTCAGGTTTCAGGCCCCATCATAGCACAGAAACTGCACTTGTTAAAGTTACAAACGACTTGTTCTTAGCTTCGGACAAAGACTGTATGTCACTATAAGTTCTACTTGACCATAGTGCTGCATTCGACACTATAGATCACAACATTCTCCTAGATCGCTTACAAAATTACACAGGTATTCATGGACAGGCTTTAAGTTGGTTTAGATCCTACCTGTCTGATCGATACCATTTTGTAGAATTAAATGGTGAATCCTCCAGTTTATTACCAGTTAATTATGGGGTCCCTCAAGGATCAGTTCTAGGACCTCTGCTCTTCTCGATATACATGCTTCCATTAGGGAACATTATTAGAAGACATGGGATTAGCTTCCATTGCTATGCTGACGACACACTGTTATACATCTCATCAAAACCAGATGAAATAACTAAATTGTCGAAATTAACTCAATGCCTTAGAGAGATAAAAGACTGGATGAGCTGTAACTTTCTGTTGTTAAACTCTGATAAGACAGAAACACTACTTATAGGCCCAAAAACTAGTACACAGAAACTCTCACAACTTAATTTCCAATTAGAGGGATGTACTGTTACTAGTAGCTCGACAGTGAAAGACCTGGGTGTTATATTAGACAGTAACTTGTCTTTTGAAAATCACGTCGCCCAAACCACAAAAACAGCCTTCTTCCACCTTAGAAATATTGCCAAGCTGAGAAACATCCTGTCTGTATCTGATGCTGAGAAGCTAGTTCACGCTTTCATGACCTCTAGACTAGACTATTGTAATGCATTACTAAGTGGTTGTCCTGCATCTTTAATAAATAGGCTACAGTTAGTCCAAAATGCAGCTGCCAGAGTTCTCACTAGGACAAGAAAGTATGACCATATAACCCCAATTTTATCATCTCTACACTGGCTACCTGTTAAGTTTAGAATTGATTACAAACTGCTGCTACTTACGTACAAGGCTCTTAATGGTTTAGCTCCCATGTATCTAACTAGTCTTCTAACACGTTACAATCCTTCACGCTCTCTGAGATCACAAAACTCAGGACTCCTGGTAGTCCCCAGAATATCTAAGTCTACTAAAGGCGGAAGAGCGTTTTCTTATTTAGCTCCCAAACTTTGGAATAGTCTTCCTGATAGTGTTCGGGGCTCAGACACACTTTCACAGTTTAAATGTAGATTGAAAACTCATCTCTTTAGTCAGGCGTACACATAATACATCCCATAAATATTGTGCACTATCACACTAGACTTGCACATTCTTATGAACAGCAGATATGTTAATCCCTATGCACTGCTCTTCTCTTCTCTTTTTCTACCCATGCTGAGACACACATGCTATGATCGTCTTCCGTGCGTTGAAATTTTTGGACCTCCACTGAGACAAGGCTGACTCTGTGAGAACCCTGAGACATCTACAGATCTACCGGCTCCAGTTGGACTCTGTGATACTTGTATATTTGTAACCACACCATCTAGTGTCACCCATATGAGGATGGGTTCCCCTTGAGTCTGGTTCCTCTCAAGGTTTCTTCCTTTACCAATCTAAGGGAGTTTTTCCTTGCCACTGTTGCCTGAGCCCCTCAGACTTGCTCATTGGGGACAAATACACATACACACATACATACATACATACATACACACTGTGAACTGTATATATCTTGAATTTTATTATATTAATTCTTTATACTTCTCCTTATGTTTATCTTTTGTTCTATTTTTATGTTCTGTAAAGCTGCTTTGTGACAATGTACATTGTAAAAAGCGCTATACAAATAAACTTGAATTGAATTGAATTGAATACTCACATATACATACACACTCTTATATACACACACGTACATATACACACATACTCACATATATATACACACTCATACACACACACATACTTACATATACATACACACTCTTATATACACACGTACATACTGTATACACACGTACTTACATTTACATACACACTCTTATATACACACACATACTCACAGATACTTACATATACACGTATACTGTACATACACACTCTTATATACACACACATACTGACGTATACATACACACTGTTATATAGACACGTACTCACATATAAATACATACATATACACAGATACTCACGTATTCTGTACATACACACTCTTATATAGACACATGTACTAACGTATGCATGCACACTCATATACACACGTACATATACATACATACATATAGATACACTCATATACTGTACACACACGTACATATACACACATACTCACGTATACATACACACTTATATACACACACGTACATGTACACACATACTCACACATATATACACACTCAAACACACACGTACATGTACACACATACTCACGTATATATAAACACTCATATACACACACGTACATGTACACACATACGTATATATACACACTCATATACACACACGTACATGTACACACATACTCACGTATATATACACACTTATATACACACACGTACATGTACACACATACTCACGTATATATACACGCTCATATACACACACGTACATGTACACACATACTCACGTATGTATACACACTTATATACACACACGTACATATACACACACTCATATACACATACTTATACAGTATATACATACACACACATACGCATACAAACACACACATTTACACATACTAATATATATACATACACACATACACACTCACAAATACATACACACACATATACATACAAACACACACATTTACACATACTTATATATACATACACATATGCATACGTGCATACACACTCACAAATACATACACACACATATACATAGAAACACACACATTTACACATACACACTCACGTATTCATACACACATGTACACAAACATACATATATACAG